>NC_029785.2:124999123-125041615 GCF_000816755.2 Arachis ipaensis | reverse complement strand
TGAGGAAGTGGGTCCCTTTCACAATAACATATAATAATTGCCGTATTTAGTTTCCCAACGTAATTCACTTTTCCTTCGTTTGATCTTAGCTACTTTGCTTGGCTTCTCAAAGTCTGGCGCCTCTGTTCTAACATCGACCTTCTTCTCTTCTGTTTCCTTCTTGTTCTGACTGTGAGTTTCCTCTGCAACCGTAACTGTAACAGTAATTTTAACTATGTGATGGTTCTTGTGACATAACAATAACATATCACTTTTGTTGTCAAAAGGTTATTTTTTCTATTTCCGGAAGCACCCCATGTCGCCAAAATCCCGAGGTATGTCTCTCTCTCGTTAAATTTTGAAACGCCAATCATTAATTTACAAATTTCAGTTTTGAGATCATGAGTTGGTGCTTCTCTCTACTTCCTTAGCTTGCTGAATTTTTAGAAACTTAAGATAAATCCCCTCTGAAGGGAAGTATAGTTGATAAATGAGAACAGCATGAAGCCTCTCTAATCAGTGAATTTAACTCCGCTTTAACTCAGCCTCGGTGCATGTGTGTGTACTTTTCTTGTTACAGATGTTTGTATTGTTGGTGTTGCAAGGACTCCAATGGGGGATCTACTTGGCAACCTATCATCTTTATCAGCAACACAACTAGGCTCAATTGTTATTAAGGGTAATGATCAATGTGCTTTGTCCAATTTTTTTTGTTGTGTGTTGGGGGGAGTGTTCTTATTAATTATGGAAAGGGTTTAGCTAACATGTACCCTTACCATTAGTAGAAAGTTTTAAATGTTTTTGTTTAATGCATGCAAAACAAATGCATTGGAAACTTAAATTTTTTATATCTTCAATGAAAACTTTCCTAATTTGTAAACTTAACATAAGATAGATAAACTCTTATGGAATCAAATACTTGATCTTCTTGTGTTTTATGCTGTCATGTAAATATATGCAGCTGCTCTCAAGAGAGCAAATGTTGATCCATCACTTGTGCAAGAAGTGTTTTTTGGGAATGTTCTTAGTGCAAATTTAGGACAAGCTCCTGCCCGACAAGCCGCCTTAGGGGCAGGCATACCTACTTCTGTAATCTGCACGACTATTAACAAGGTGTGTTCATCGGGGATGAAAGGTACATCTTTTAATGGGTTCGGAAGGCTATTCATACTCCAATATATGATTTATTAGCGGGTATGTGATGAAATCACGGTCCTGTGTTTTTTGTTGCAGCTACCATGCTTGCAGCACAGACCATAGAATTGGGTAGAAATGATGTTGTTGTGGCTGGTGGTATGGAAAGCATGTCAAATGCGCCTAAGTACATTGTAGAAGCAAGGTTTTCTTTTAATTCATAAATTGCCAAAATTATACACTTCTGCCGTGTTCAAATGATTTTCTTGTGGTGTTTCAGTAGATACTTTATCCCACCTAGTTTCACCTACTAAGTTGCTTGCATTTTATGCTGGGTTTTTCTTGTATATATTGCACTTGTAAAACAGGAAGGGGTCTCGGTATGGACATGATACGATCATTGATGGTATGATCAAAGATGGCCTTTGGGATGTCTATAATGACTTTGGCATGGGAGTTTGTGCAGAACTATGTGCAGATCAGCATGTCATAACAAGAGATGAGCAGGTTGCGTAATATATTTCATGCTATGCTTATATATTTCTTTATTATATCGATTTGAGAAGGTTTACCTTCTTGCCAAATGACATTACTCTATCCCTTGGAATATATTATTTCAACTCATTGAAAACCTTAGTTGAATCAAGTATTTATCTTGCTATTCTTTTTTTCTATGTATATCTGTTAGGACTCGTATGCCATTCAAAGCTTTGAGAGAGGAATAGCTGCTCAAAATGCTGGTCATTTTTCTTGGGAGATAGTTCCGGTGTGATTATGATTTCTGCCTGCACTGAATTGTTGATAACTTATGCAGTAATATTTATGTAATTCTGATTTAACACTTTGGTCTCCTACAGGTTGAAGTTTCTGGTGGAAGAGGGAAACCCTCTAGAATAGTTGATAAAGATGAAGGATTGGGGAAGGTAAGCAGATCACAGTATGTAATTACATGTGTTAACGTATCTCTATTGGACATAGTGGTAGATATTAGGATTACATTGTAATGCCATGTGTATGCGCATCTATAGTATAGTGTACTAACCAGAGTTACTCATAAAGGAGAGTTTATTAGAATTTAGAGTTTCTTTCACTTTACTCTTTTTTTTTTCTTTTTTATTTTGTGGTACTTCTGCCTCTATTGGTGTAACTAGAGAAATTTGTCACCAAATTCACGTCAGTTCCGTAATAAAAAAAAATCTGTATCTGTTGTTGATTTTTGGAAGGCAAGGGGAATTTTTCAGTTCATTGTTATTTGTGTTTTCAGTGTTATCTCAGCATCTAGCCTTTTGGTACCGCCAAGGTTAAGGTTCTTCTGAACACCCTAAAATTAAGCTCTGTTAATATGGTATCATACAATGGTTAATGTTGGTGTGATTACTTCTGTTATTTAGTTCAGAAGTTCTTCTGACTTTTTACGGTTCGCAGTTTACTTGATTCATGGTCTTTCTGACTTGCTTGGCATTGGATTATGGTGGAGACTTGTGCATTTTGATTGATATCTATATTATTGTTCTTGTGGCTAGTTTGATGCTGCAAAGTTAAAGAAGCTTAGAGCAAACTTCAAGCCGAATGGTGGTACTGTGACTGCTGGCAATGCTTCTAGCATAAGGTCCGTCTCTTCCACCATGTCACTCCTCATACATGTCTCTTTGCTTATCTGTTATGTGTGCTCTAAAATCTAGAGTGCATTCTTTATTCTTATGTGAATTCATGGGAATAGTTCCATGCATCATTGCAAGAAATTCGATTAGTTTTAATCATACCATTCTAGAAAACTGTGATATAGCACTCACAAGGTTGTGAAGTGCATGCCCTTTTATTGATAATGAACTGGTTTATGGATTTGACTAGTGATGGAGCTGCTGCGATAGTGCTAGTGAGTGAAGAGAAAGCACGTGAGCTTGGATTGCATGTAATAGCAAAGATAAGAGGATTCGCGGATGCGGCTCAGGTCTTGTGACTGATTATTCTAAACTGTTTTGATCTTGATAAATATGATCATGTAGAGCTGAATCAAAATGATCTTTACAGGAACCTGAATTATTTACAACTGCTCCTGCCCTTGCAATACCAAAAGCTATATCAAATGCTGGTCTAGAGGCTTCTCAAATTGATTATTATGAAATAAATGAAGCTTTTTCTGTAAGGAATACAGCACCCTTTACTCATTCATTCTTATTTCCTTTATCTTTTGTTGTTCTAATTTCTTCTATACAGGTTGTGTCTCTTGCAAATCAGAAGCTTCTTTGTCTTAGTCCTGTGAGTGTTCATGTGACTAAACTAGTTCTTTGCACATTAATCTGACATTTTCTTTTGGCTAGCATGGCTGCTTCTCCAATTTGATTCCTTCATTCTGCCCCATTACATGACTAAATATTGTATATAATTCATGCATTTCTTATTAAATGCAGGACAAACTTAATGTACATGGTGGAGCTGTATCATTAGGCCATCCACTGGGTTGCAGCGGGGCTCGAATCCTAGTTACATTAATAGGGGTAAATTGCAATCTTGGTTACTCTAAGCATCTTATTCCTTTGCCCTTACATACTTTCGCATGTATATGAACCAACTTGGGTTCGGCTGTTTTAGGTATTGAGACAGAAGAATGGGAGATATGGCGTTGCTGGCATCTGCAATGGCGGAGGCGGAGCATCTGCACTTGTCCTTGAGCTCATGTAAGCACTTTTTTTCTTTGGTTAAGCTTTAGCCAAGCTTAACATACTTTATACGGTGTAGTTGGTCCTTGTTTTTAATTAATGTAGCTTATAAAGTTATAACTATAATTTCTGGTGAATTAGTCAGGGGCCTTAAAGCCTTATGTTCAAATATGAAGGCTTAAATATGGTTTAAGATGATAAATATGGCTTAAATAAAGGGAAGAAGATAATCCTTGTAGAACAATGAGGGTTATACATAAAAGAATGGAAATATTGTCAATGAAATTGAACAATCTTAATTCCTGTAAGTTGTAACAATCTCTATCAACTGTCTTGGTATGTTTCTGAATGAATAATTAAACATATGTTTGCTTATTATTAATCAAGAAATCCCCAATAATTGAGGATTTTTGAAATTTGCAGGCCATCAGCCAGGTTGGGGCATTCTAAATTATGATCTTGGTCTCCTCACATACTGCTTCACAATACTTCTGTAGCATTTTTTTTTTCTTTGATCGATGAATAATGTAATAAGTTCAATTAGAGAAATATATGGAAGTATTAGCTAAGCATCACATTTTTCTTTCTTGGATTCATCTCCTATTCATATATCTTTTAACACTATTATTGGTTCAGCTTTCAATGGCATTCAGTTTCTTCCATAATAATTTGGTTTGGGGATTCTGAGCATGACTTGCATGCCTTCCCCTTCTTGTTTATAACATTTATTCTATGGAAAAAGTTTTTTTGTTAAAAAAAATTCACTATTGTGCTATTCATTATAAACTTACATAATGATTGAGAGATTTTGGTAATTTTATGGCAGCAGATTAGATTCAAAGGGGACAAATAATAATAATAATAAAAAAAAGAAATGCAAAAAGAAAGGAAAAGAAAAAAAAGAAGGAAGGCAGGAGTTATTAAGATGTGGAGTTATTCATTGTGAAACATGAATTGATTTAATTTGTTTTATGAAAATTAGCAAATTTAATACGAGGAGTATCAGAATGAGTTGAATAAGAAAGATGGTACCAATAGGGAAGCTAACGTAAAGTACAAATAACTATTTGACATCATCTTTTTCCTAAGAAGTGAGATGCCTTCAAATATTATACGTATTATTTTTTATATATATTTTATTTTAATATTAAAAGTGATTGATAAGAAGAGAATTTTTTTTATACAAAAAAAACGTACTCTTAAAAAAAAATAGTACAAATATATATATATTTGAAACCAAAGAGCTCAACACATTACAGTGGAACAAGAACTAGAGATACACAACAACCAACTTCTCAATGTAACACTAACACAAAGGAATCTCTATGTCATCTCCAGCATAGCCATTAACACCTTTCCACTCGTTGGAGCTCATCACGGTCATGGTTATAATTTCTTCAACATCCTTGCTTTCATTTGAAAAATCCTTCTATTTGTTTCCAACCAAATGTTCCAAACGATCGCACAGAAGCATCTCAACAGTTGCTCACAATCCTCCTTTCTCCTCGATTCCTCCGTCCAACATAGAAAGTGTTCTTTCATCGAACCCGGAAAACACCATTGTCGGCCGAACACCGATATCCAAACACTCCACTGTCCACACCTGCCAAGTAAAATCACAGCCTAGAAACAAGTGGTGTACGAGTTCCACATCTTTATTACATAGAACACAAATGTTATCTTCCTGGCTGATTACCCCAAATCGGCTTAGCCTTTCTTTTGTATTCACCCTATCTATCAGGACAAACTAAGTAAATAACTCCACTCTTGGTGGAACTAAGCCTTTCCAGACGGTCTTAGTGAACCTGTAGCTAGTAACCTCCTCTGGGAGTATCTCCTCCTGCAAAACCTGCACAAATGAGTTAGTTGAATAAACACCTTGTCTATCATATTTTCACACTACTCTATCCTCTCTGTTATTCACTAGCTTCACAAGTCTCAACTCCTCATGTAATTGACCCAGGAGTTCCAACTCCCATTGAAAGAGCTCTCTCCTCCATTGGAAGTTCCAAATCCACTCTAACCCATCACATAACCCACAATCTCCTATAACAGATCCACATTGGTTTGAAACAGAGAAAAGCCCGGGAAACCGATCCTTCAAAGGGCCACCAAGTAACCATACATCCTCCCAAAATCGTGTACGCCGCCCATCACCAATCTCCATGGACAAGGCTGTAATCATCTTATCCCTTACATGTTGATTCGTTATATGTAACTGGCAAATATCTTTCTATGGGCCTTCTCTAGTAGGTAGTACTTGGGTTGACAGTAACTCATTAGGATTCAGATGATTGCAAGAATATACTACTTTCTTCCACAACGGGCATTCTTCCTTCGCAAACTGCCACCACCACTTAAACAACATGGCTGAGTTACGAACCATAGCATCTCTAATTC
This sequence comes from Arachis ipaensis, assembly GCF_000816755.2. NCBI lineage: Eukaryota > Viridiplantae > Streptophyta > Magnoliopsida > Fabales > Fabaceae > Arachis > Arachis ipaensis. The sequence continues at coordinate 125,035,442 of NC_029785.2, read as the reverse complement.
TCAGTCTGCCTAATTTTTTAGGAGCCTGCACCACTTTCCGTCTTACTAGTGCCATCCCATTACTCCCATCCTCCTTGCTCCACAAAATCCTTCGCTGCAAGGAAATCAGTTTCTCAGCAACAGCTCTCGACATCTTGAACAGCCCCAAATAATACACTGGCAAACTATTTAAAACTGATTGATCATCACCAACTTTTTATCTTTGTTAAGTATTTTAGCTTTCCACAGACTGAGCTTCTCCCCCACTTTGTCTATTATAGGCTTCCAGGTCTTCACCAACCTCGGATTTGCTCCTAAGGGGATACCCAGGTATTTAACTGGGGAACCACCCTTACAACCCAACAATCGGCACATATGCTGGACCCACTGCTCATCACAATTTACCAGAATCAAGCTCGACTTGTCAAAATTAATGTTGAGTTCTGACATCAACTCAAAGCATCTCAGGAGCCGCTGGTAATTCTTAATAGTCTCCTCTTTTGGTCGACAAAACAGAATAGTATCATCAGCAAACTGAAGATGTGACAATTCTATACTATCTCTCCCAACCAACAAAAGTGATACACGTCTATTCCTGGCTGCCTCTCCAACCATTCGATGCAGTACATCCACAACCAGTACAAGCAGGAAAGGAGAAAGTGGGTCACCCTGTCTCAGACCTCTTTCCATTTTGAACGGCTTGGACGACGAACCATTTATCGGAACCGACATAGATGCGGTGGCCACACACTCCATAACCCACGATCTCCATCTATGCCCAAACCCCATCTTTTGCAATACTATGTCCACAAAGCTCCACTTCACTCTATCATATGCTTTTTTGGAAATCGAGCTTGATAATTGCTGCCTCCTTTTTTCTCAATTTAAGCCAGTTTACAGTTTCACACGCGATAAGAGCCCCGTCATGTATTTTCCTTCCCTTTACAAATACACTCTGAGTCTCCCCTACTAACACTGGCAACACTGATCTCATCCTCCTAACTAGCACATTGGAGATAACCTTGTAAACGCACCCAACCATACTAATAGGTCGCAGTTCTTTAATCCCCCTCGCCCAATGAACATAGGTGCTAATGCCACCCAAGTGATATTTGAATCCGCCGGTAACCTGGATGTCTGAAAGAACCCCATTACTGCTGCCATGAAATCAGACCCAATCTCACCCCAACACCTCTTAATAAAATTTATGTTGTACCCGTCACATCCTGGAGCCTTAGAAGACTCACAATCCCACACAGCCTCTCTGATCTCTTCTACCGATGGCATCGCCTCCAGATGCACAGAATCTTCCTAATCAATCCTACCCACCAGACCGTCTCTGAAACCTACCATATGAGAATTTTCCTGGTGATACAAATCCTTGTAGAAATCTCTAATAGCCAATTTTATTCTAGCTTGATTCCTGACCAGTCTGCCGTTGATTAACAGTGTATCAATCCTGTTATTCCTCTTTCTTGCTGACGCTATATTGTGAAAGAACCTTGTATTTTTATCCATATCTTTGGCTTGCCGAGACCGAGACATCTGTTTCCAGTGAACTTCTTTTCTCACATACCATCTCTCACAGCAAGTAACCAGTGCCTTTCTTCGAGCCTCCATCGTTCCATCATACACTCCCTTGCTGACCATATCATCAATCTTCTTAATTTCTTTCTCAAACTTCGTAATCTTCTTGTCCATCTCCCCAAAATTGGCCCTATGCCACCTCCCTAACGAAACCGTCAAAGCCTTCAATTTATCTGTAAACTGCATCTCCCCTAATCCTCTCCACTCCTCCTTAACCATTCTGAGAAAGCCTTCATGTGTAAACCAGGAATGTAAGCTTCGGAACGGCCTTGGACCTCCCTTCAACTTCTTGTCTTCCACTATTATAGGACAGTGATCTAACAAACCCCTTGACCCACCTCGTAACCGAGTCTCGAAAAACTTCTCTAACCACTCCAAACTAACCAGAGCTCTATCAATCTTGCTACAAGAACGTCCCTGAAACCATGTGAACTTTCAATCAGAGAGTGGCAAATCCACTAAATGCATATCTTGTATCCAATTCTTAAAATCTTCCGCAGACCGAGGTAGAACCGCAGTACCTTGTCTCTCTTCCACCTGTATGATTTTATTAAAGTCTCCCATGTAACAACCAGGAACTTGACATAACCCAGCCATATAGCTCAGCTCTTCCCACATCTGTATCTTCGCATCCCTACTATGTGCACCATAGACCAAGAAAAAAACACAATTGAAACAACTCTTTACCAGGACTCCTTCAACACACAACCATCTCTCCCCCTTATAACAGTGATCGATTTTAAATACTGATTCATCCCATATTAACAAAAGTCCACCTGATGCACCATTAGAACTAACATATTCCCATCCCGCACCATCTTGTCCCCATATTCTTGCAACATAAAATTTCGTCACTATCTGTCTTTTAGTCTCAATCAAACCCAACAAATCTACCTTATGTTTATTCTTTAAGTCCCTCACCATTCTTATCTTTCCATCACCCTGTAACCCCCTAACATTCTAAGAACTAAAAATCATTTTAAAATCTTTTGACACACCTTTTTTTCATGTTTGGGTCTGCAACATCTCAGCTTTTTCTTCTGCTTTGCCATTTTTCTTTTGCAGGCTATTTCTTCGTTTTGCGCTTAGAGTATTGCCATAAAGTCATCTTCCTCATTGAGCAGCATTGCACCTGACTCTTTTGCCAACTCCCAGGTCCTTCTGTTCTTCAATATCTGCTCCTCCAAATTCGAACAATGGGTGTCACTGTCTTTAGTAGCATTCCTCATGCCCAAGGTCATTCCCTTCAGAGCCACCCTCATCATGTCCGAGATCCATCATCCTTCCACTGTGAACAATAATTTGACCACCACCTCCACCCAGTACAAGATCGTCACTGGTTGCCTCTCAATACGCTGGTCCTTCGTGCCCCTTTTGAGTGATACTACCAATCTTTTGCACGGCTCCCTCCGCACCCACCTCGTTCAAGTCACCAGTCGCACCTGCTCCCTTCCGAATCTGATTCGTTGCCTCCAACTTATCCCTGCCATCATCCTCCATCTCGGGTCTGTCATGAGTTGTCCCAACCGGGTCGATGTCGTCGGTCCTGGTGCGTGCATCCCACTGCGGCGCAGCCTTCTTCCGACGTCCGCTGTCCGCCAGCTTTCCCCGTGGCCAGCCACAGCGATTGTGTCGCATGCACCGTCTACGGGTGCCCTGCGATGATGGCTGCTTCTAGCCCCTTCGCTCACGTCATTGAGAGGAAGGAGTAGAGCCCGACCCGGACTCCCTCTCGCAGGCCCAGACGCAGCACCGCATCCTTCACATGATGTTAGGCCCAAAAAGATCTTAGTTCCCTCCTCACCCTTTTTGTTTCGGCTGGCCCAATCCTTGCTTAAGAAAGTGGATTTTTCCCCTTTTGTGGACCCCCTTATCAGACCATTTAACGCGCATGAAACTGTTCTCTCAGAATCTGCCTCATCATCCATAACGGTTCCTGCCCCCAAATCATGCAAACCTTGAATGTTGCCATTAACTGCTTGATATGTTACGATATTCAAGCGATTGTGATGATTACCGCCGTTAGACCATTCATTCAAAATCTTAGTTGGAATTACTAATCCACCCTTGTCTTCTTCCTCTCCCTGTGTTACCTTCATCAACATCTCTTCATCTTGACCATCCTCCTGCGACCATTCTGCTTGATATCTCTGCCATATACCCACCCCTGGCCTCTTACTTGCTTTAACGTTGTTCTTTTGCTCACCGTTTACTATCCCTTCATCACCAAGTCTTTCCGTGCACTGTAGGTTACACGCCTCATGTCCAACCTCCTTCACCAAAACATCGAAGCGCCCAGTACCAACTATTATATGGATCCATTCCTGGATGACGTCCATGACACACGTATCAATTTGCACTTGACCTACAGTGAACGAATTGCATAATTTCGTCTTCCTATCACACCCAACTACTTCACCCCATTGGCCCCCTATCGTTTTGAATGTGTCAATAGACCATGCATGTAGGGGAACCCCAAAACATTCAAGCCACACTCTATGAGTTTCATTATGCTCCGACTCCTCCCATCTCCATACATTGTGGAACAACTGTAGGAGATGATTCATGTTCAAGGTGTATGTCTCTTCAGCATGTATAGCGCTATCAAAAGTTAGAAGAGCTTTGTACGCCCCCAACTCCCTAACTTGGACAACATTAGGCAAGTTTATCGCGACCCTTTCCTTCAAAGATTCAAAGATAATAGGCTTGGTCGTGCCCCCTACAAGACTTCGTTGCAGCCATTCCAAATTTTCCTTAGCCACTCCTACCTCTACCTTCTTCGTCCATCCATTTCCGAGCGGGTCCTTTTCGACCTTCTTCTGTAAAGCATGTCCAGATGACAAAGCATCATTCGGCACCCCTTCTCCATGTGGCTTCTGATTCGTGAGGTTTTTCGTGGCCTCTACTCATTGTCCATTAGTTATGTTGGACGTTTCTGACATCCTTCTGTATTTAGCCTCTTCCACAAATACAACCTTACCTTTCAGCCTCATTCGATTCATTTTCGCTATAGCTTTCAACGTCCCTCCTTTCATTGTGTATTGAATGAAGGCAAAAAAGTATACCCGTCCACTTTTTTGTTTTCCGGGATAGATATATATTATTGATGCATCCTGTCCAGTTGAACAATTGGTATAACTCTCTCTTTGATATGTCTTCAGGAAGGTTGCTCACAAAAATGGAGTAGGACTCATGCTCTAGCCGCCGATACTCTTCTCGGTTCCAAACCCTCGGATCTTTGTCATGTTCTCTAGATCTACCCCTCCCGGTGTTTCCCACCCATGCTCTCACTCTCTCACGCTCTCACTCTCTCATCCTCTAGTCCTATATTTTAATTTGATCTCCAATTTTTTTTTTGTTTTTTGACTTTCGTTTTGTACAAATATTATTTCTCAACTTTAAAAGCATTTTATTTTTAGAGAAATATTAAAAAGTGAGCAAAATTTATTGTTTTTGTCTTTTTGGACATCAATGTTTAACCTAATGAGTTAGAAGTAGAGATTTTATTTTTTATATTGTAGTACAAGTAGTATTTTTTAATAATGTAAAAACTTAGCGTATTTTTATTTTATATGAATACTACAAATCCGAGGGTTAGATTTGTATTCCAATACTGAAAATTTTTTGAGCAAGCAAATCGGACTCTCCAATTTGCGTTTTTTGAATTCTGTTTTGTTTTTTTTATTCAAAATCGATCTTCAGTTTTCTACCCCTACTCAAAATCGACTCTCAGTTTTTTACTTCTATCCAAAATTTGACCCTCAATTTTCTACTTCCACCCAAATCTAAGCCTCCAATCTATAAGTTCTAATTAAAAAAATAAATTGTCTCCATATCCATAAGAAACACACCAATTTTTTATAATTATGCATAACACATTCCTCCAATCCATTATCAAAAAAATTAGATTGATGTTAACGTAGCAGAGTTGTATTCAATTACTAAACTAAATAAATTGAATTGGTGGCTAAAAATGATGATAAAAAATAATAAATTTTGTCTATCCTTAAACATTTTTATTATTTTTTTATTTCATCATTTTTTACAAATTACAAAATAACGAACTCATATATCATATCATTTAGGCATGTAACATGACCACTATCACAGTTAGGAATATTATCGTTACGTAATTACATGAAATTGTAGTTGATTTCTACTTGTTGGTTATGTTATGTATGGTATGGAGTCAAATCTTATCAAAGGATTGGCTGTAACAATTCAATTCATGGACAAGAGAAGAAAAGAGAAAGACAATCCCCATCCCCATAATAACAATAACAGATCATATACATGATGTTATGGATAAGGTTAAGGTTAAAGTTAAAGTTAAAGTTAATCCTGTGGTGTTTCACTATGTCCAGCGTGGCATACTTACTAATGATATTCCGAAAATACCCCGGGAGAGAAATTTCAAAATAGTATTTTGACACCACCCTGTAATGACCACAAACCTGTCTGTGAGATGAGCCAAAATAGGCAAAGCGAAATGTACGTCGCTGCAGATTTATTCAAACACATTGTCAAAGGGGAAGGGTCCCTGAAGCCTTCGCATACGTGTATAGGAGGGAAAAGCTTGGGCTCAAAGGAACCTCTTCCTCTTCTTCTGGGGAGTTCTTTTGAGTTCCTACCTTCCCCGGGCCCCCCTCTCTCTCTCTCTTCTGCCTTCTTCATCATCTTTGTGTCTTTCACGTAAGATATCATATTATTTGTACATAGTAATAAGAAAATGCCGTTTGAAAAGCTTGCATATTTTGTTGTGCATTTTTTATATCATGCATGTCAAGATCTGTGTGCTAGAAACGGTTATCAATAAAATATTATATGAATTGTGGTGTGGTGCAGTGCGGTGCAGGTAATTAGAAGGATCAAAGAAAATGCACGGGTACACAAGGAAGGCAGCTTCTCCAAGAGGAGAGGTGGGAGAGATTGACACAACGGCTCCGTTCCAATCCGTCAAAGCTGCTGTTAGTTTGTTTGGAGAAGTAGCCTTCCACAAGGACAGATTTTCTATCAAGAGAAGATCTTCAGAGGTATTCATCAATTAAGATACCAAAATTCAATTATTACATAGATAAATGATATGCAATGTTCTTGGATCTGTAGGCAATTTTACAAACTCACAATCTAGATGATGGATGTTGAATAAGGAATATATATTTATAGATATATTGTTTGGCTCTTCTTTTATGGTTGCAGAATGTGTTTGAGAAGGAGACACAGCTTGTCTTGGCACAAAAAGAGTTGAGCAAGATAAAGAAGCAGCTGGACAATGCCGAGACGGCGAAAGCAAAAGCGCTGTCAGACCTTGAGAAGGCAAGGATGACACTCAAGAATTTGACAAGAAAGCTGTCCAACATGAGAGAATCCAAGCAATCGGTGATCAATGCTGCTCAGGCTGTGCAGAATCAGGGAAAACAACTCGAGAAGTCGCTAAAGTCGCTGTCCGTAAAAGCCATAGGATTTGAGGCATGGAAACGTGAAGTGGAAAATGCAAGGAAGAAGTACACGGTAACCATAAATGAACTAGATGCTTCTAAGCAAGACCTCACCAAGATCAGGCAAGATTTTGATGCAGCTTTGGAGGCAAAGCTGGCAGCACTGCAGGCAGCAGTAGACGCTCAGCGTTCGGCAAAACTCAACTCCGAAAGGATCAGCGAACTCTCGAGTGAAATCGCAAACATGAAGGTGAGAGCATCAATTGAGCAAATGAAGCTTTCATCTGAGGCAGCAGAACAAGAAGAACAGCAATCAAATGTCACAGGACAAAGAGAAGCCCAACTAGGCTTCTACAGAAGTGCTAAGGAAGGAGCATTGGAAAAATTGCAGGCCTTAAACAGCCAGTATGATCCAGAGCTAGTGAAGAGTCTAGATGCCAAACTTGCTGAAGCAAGTGCAGAGATTGAGGCTCTTCACGAGCAGATGAGAAAGATCCATGCTTCTGAGATGGAAACTGTGAGAATTGTAACTGCAGAGCTCAAAGAAGCAACAAAGACACTGCAAGACATTGTTGCAGAGGAAAACTCCCTCAAGAACCTTGTGTATACTCTCAGGCAAGAACTAAAACATGTGAAGAAGGAGCAGGATGAAGTGAGGGAGAAGGAACAGGCAGCAGCAGATCTTGCTTCTTCCCTTGCTGAAGAACTGCAAGGGAGCATGGCAATGGCAAAGCCTAAGCCTGGTTCTGAGGAGGAGAAGGAAGCTGAAACCTATTACGAGCAGAGTCTGCAAATCCGGAAACTAAAAAAGGAGGCAGACGAAGCGAAGAGAGAAGCTGAAGAGATGAGCAGTAAGGCTCAAGAGCTGAAGCAGGAGGCTAAAAATTCCCGGGCAGTGTCTGAAGAGCAAGGGATTAAGCTCCAAATTGCTATGAAGGAGGCTAAGGAAGCAAAAGCATCAGAACAAAGAGCCCTTGTGGAGATGGAGCATCTGGCTGAAGTGCAAGCCAGAGTCACAAACTTGAAAACCGGTGCTAGGATCAAATTGTCAAAGAATGAGTATGAAACAATGAATGAAAAAATCAAGAAGTGTGAAGATTTGGTTCATGAGAAAGAGGCAGCTGCCAAGGCTGAGTTACAAGCAATTTGCATGAGGAAGAATGAAGTGGATATGAAGGTGCAAGCTAATCTGAAAGCAATTCAGGAGATAAAGGCTGCAACGGAGATGGCTTTGTGGCATGCAGAGATGGCGGATTCTGCAAAGGAGGCATTTGAGAATGAACTTATGAGGTGGCGCCAACAAAAGCAAAAATCAGATGTTTCCTCCAAGATGATGGATTTCTCAGAGAGCTCTTCAAGATCAGTGTCACTTAGCATCTAGAAAGTGAAATCCACCAACAGATGCTTGTGAGATTGATTGACTCATTCTTTCATTCATTCATTATAACAAAGGAACACTCCTTGCAGTGAACCACCACTCACTTTATGTATCAGCATCTCTCATAGTACGCTTGGAAACATTTAAGGCTTCCTTTTTTTCATTGAAAAAACATTGTGCAAAAAATGCCAATTATCATTGTATACATACTCTTGCTCCTAGGTGATAACTTTAAAGTAAAGTTTCTGCCTCTTCAGTCAGGTAAACTTAAAATGTAGACATAGTTGTCTATCGTTCCTTACTGCACATTATGTAGACTTTTGCAAAGTCAACGATGGTTAAAAGTACCATGTGTTATTTCAGGAAGTAACAAAACATCATCAACATCACAAATTCACAATCTAGTCGTACCAAATAATCAGGATTCTTAGAATGCTTCTAAAACCAAACCAACTCGCCTAATATATATTGAGACATTAGGAGGCTTGAGCATCAAACATTCTCATTGGAGAAATTCTTGTATGAAATATAAATCTAGCACTTCATATTTTAACACAATAACAATCAAACTCAGTCCACTGGCTTTGTTTAAACTACACTTCACTGCTGTGCTTAAATTATGAATGTCATGTCCATCAATTTCAAGAGCCTTTTTAATTAACGAGGACAAAGGACATGATTATTTTATATTGTAATAACAAATGGGAAACAAAACACTGGCGCATAAATGAATTGGATGTGATGAATTGATTATATTCTGAGACTAACATTAATAGTAAAGTATTATGTAAACAACAATACTTTAGCCACAAATAAGAATGTATTTTTATTCCTACTTATTTCTCTATACAATACTTTCAATTTGATATATTATATCTGCAAAGAAATGGACAAATGATATATCTAATCTGGCTACTACCTCTGAATTTCTAAAACAAACAAAAATATGGCTGAGTAATTCCTGTAATCCTGATAGTAGAAATATGGATGATTAGTAGTACTGTCAAAGATCAGATGATCAAGAGATTCAACAAAGCCTTAGATGTTAACTCATCAATGCAAATCCTGAATGCAAGTATTAGTCATCAATGATTTTGAGGTCTGAAACTCCATTGCCATTATGAAACTTCTGTAACTCTGACTCTAAAGTCTTGGCAATTGATGCTTCTTCACCTTCGGCCGGCGGCTCCGGAAAATCTACATGAAAGGATCCCTGCTTGATGGGTTCAACAGATTCGCGGAGTCTGGCTTGCTGATTGATGTAACTGTAGAGCTGTTGGTGAAAGGGGTGATCCAAGGAATAGCAATTTTCACTTCCTCTCCCTGAATGCTTGGATGATCCAGAGCCTTCTTTTTTGCAGAAGTGTGGCAGAGATGAGTAATCCATGATCTACATACCAAGTTTTCTTTATTAGATTCAATTAGGCAACGTAGAAAAAGAATGCGGAAACCACATAACCAAGACTGTCTCTACCTTCAACAACTCCTCTCGCCCACAGCCTGGTAACACCTGCACTTTTCTTTTTGTCCTCTCTTGTAAAAGTGGCTTCACAACCTGCTAATGCTAAGTGTTTAACATCATGCTGGTGTCTCAATAGGTGCTCAGCAGAAAGCAACTGCCATTTAAAGTAGCAATTTCGCACAGGAAACAAGGTTGTACAGAATAATGTCTTCTTACCTTCCAACAAGCTGAAAATATGTATGGGGTATTTACAACGTAATAAGTTTCTGTCTTCTCGGGGTAGTTCAGATCATCAATGGATGATATAATAGTTAACAACTGCAACAGCATAAACAAGTCAGCAAGATATATAGCCATTAAACTCACGGAAGGGAGGAGAGAAGAAACTTCATTATGTCATTTTTCATAAAGCAATGAGCAAAGACTCCAATCTGGAACAAAATTTTGTGCATGTTAAGCACTTTCAGATATACTACCAGTTACTAATCCTGATCTGATAACAACCATTTTTACATGAGCACACACTTCTCCAGCATACCAATTCTTCACAAGCCATTCTATTCACAATCCATATATAACTTCAAGAAGGAACATAAATAAATTCAGTGCATAATTAATCATGGGCATGCTAGTCTTGCTGGATCAAGTGGCCGTATGAACTAAATAAGTACCTTAATCTGGTTCAGGGCTGACAGCTTCAATCCTGTCATATCTAAAACCTTTATACATTTGGTAATAGGCCGCCCATGCTTCTTCGACGCAGAAGGCTGCAGCCATATATGTGTCAAAACAAAAAGGAAGAAAGTCTCCTATAACTAATAACTGGTTAACAGAAGAATATTCCAAAGACTACTGCTCACCAAGATTACTCGATCACGATATTCATTAATTTGAATGTGAGACTGCACATAATAATGAACCTGCATTCAAACAAACATACAAAATAATGCCAGAAGAGATTGGAATCAAAAGCCTGAAGATTAATGTATACTGTACCCGAAAAAATAAAGCAGTGTCCTTTTTCTTTTCTTCTAATAATTAAACTTACAGATGCTTTATCTAATGTGCTAAGCCCAGCACCAATTGCGAAGACAGGAAGACCCTAGAGGAAAATAAACAGGGAAATAAGTCAACTAAACAATATTATTTAATCAACGTCAATGTAAGTATGTGGTCATAAAACCAATGTTTCACTAACAATTGCAATAATGTCAGGTTGCTTTCTGTTTTGAAGCACAACTACGATGAAATGGAATGAGAAAAAGAATATGCTTGAGAATGAGTACCTCTCTTGAGTACCCTGACAAACCTATGAGTTGTGAATCACGCACTGCTCTGTATAAATCAGGAGGAATAATTGGTCTCTGAAAAGAATCACCAAAAAGATTTATGTGATGTAAAAGAAAAAACCAATACAGCACTAATGAGACACACTGTATACTTAGCAAAAGAAAAAAAAAAAAAGGATAGCAGGAAACAAACTTCATTACTTACAGATAAGATGTTGTCAATATCATTTTGAACTCTCCAGTTTAAACAATCAACCAACTGAAACACAGTACAACATCATGTTACTTAGTTTTAACTTACAGTGAAGAAGATATTAGCAAGCAAAAGATTAAACAAAAAGGACACTTGCACTATGTATCTTACCATTTTATGGGCCTTGGAAGGATTCCATTCTCTTGCTTTTAAAAACCGCACTAGAGTTTGAGTGACATATCCTTGATGAACATTCTATCAATGAAAGCAAGTAAAATCAATGAGAGAGAGAAAAGGAGAAGGAACAAATGTATTATATCGAATTTAGAAGGAAGAGTTATTAGCTTTTTCAGCCAACTTTTAGTCAATACTAATATAGACAGAAATTATTACTCTTGTGTTGATCAGTATATAATTAAGAAACTGAGTGAAAGTGTGAAACACAAGAAAGAGTAGATACTTAAAAATTGAAACATTTTACATATTGTGCCAAATATTCAAATCACCAGCAAAGACAAAGATTTCACTTTCAGGGACTCGAGCTATGTTAAGAGAATCCATTATCTCACAAAACCTACAAAGCAGCGAGCTTTCTAACAGGCCATACAAGAACACAAAAATTAATGCAGATAAAAAAAAACAATATATAAACTGTCAAAATCAGCATAGTTTCCTAGTAGCAAAACCCATGAAGTAATTTTAATTCAAAGTCAATAACTGTGGTCGGGAGAAAAGTTGGAAGGTCAAAAAGTCAAGGAATGAATTTGACTTGAAGAATTTTGAACCGATCGGTTAGAGCAGAAAGAAAGGAAGGAAGAAAGAAAGGATGAAGAATGAATGCAGAAGGAAAATAGGAGAAATGCTAACCTGGAATGTTTTCTTCAATGGCTCCTCAACTGCCATTGATGGGAAATGGAGTTCAGCAAAAGAGAAAACAAGTGAGGAGCCCATAATGAGAAGAAAAAGAAGAAAGAGAGGTAAAGGAGAAACCTTGATCCATTGATGCTTGCAACTCTTTGACGGCTTCCTCGGGAACAAGCCCCATTTCCTTGTTGCTGAGAATGAATGAAGAGTCAACAAGCCCAGAAACTGGTGGCGTGAATGTGAACACAACACAAACCCACTTCAATTGGGGATAAGCCTTTGTCGCAGCTTGCTTAGGTTCAATTTTCTTCGCACTTTAATTTGCTATTTTGCTTCAATGTTACTGATACCGCTAACGAGAAATTTGAAGAACGGAGAGAAACACGCACGGAGAGAAAGGTCTAATGAAGAAAAGGAGGGTGCATTATATATAATTAAAGAGAGGAGAGTCAAAACTCAAGATTCAAGAATGGCGGGCCTAACCTAACCCCCCCTCTCACCTGGAAACAAATTCTCTGTGAATTAAATTTACATTTGATAAATTGAATCTTCTTGAGAGAATAGTTAATTCAAAACACACACACTCTCTCTCTCTGGATTAAATTGAATGTTCTCGTGATTAGTGGCATGGTTGATATTTATTTTTCCCTTACTACTATTATATGTTAGAAATAAAGATGCAGAAAAAAGGGAAGCTTCCGAATCTAAAGTATCAGAAGACTTTTCAGCATAAAGCAGGAACCCAAAGTATCTTTAATTCTTGAATAAAGTCACAGCCACGTCCCGGAAGATTTTGATTTCGGATAATTAGTGTCCGAAGAAATTTTTCTTTTTCATTTGGCCATTTACAATAATAAATGGTGATAATTTTTTATTAATTTATTACGTAAAATTTAATAATGATATTTATATATCTTTATTTGTATCTGAATCAAAGTTACTAGTTTATGAGTTTTGGATATTTTAATTGGCACAATATTATTTTTAGGTCAGGAGATAAAATTATCTGCGAATACACTCTAATGCTTAAGTTAATAGTGTTTTTAAGTGTTAAGATAGGTAGATATCTACTTGCTAAGTTTCCTCTTTTTCTTATATCATTTTTCCGGTTCGATGTTATTAGATATTTACTGTCTTCGATATCTATTTTTTATTATCATAATATGGTGACTTAAAGAGGTTTTAACGTTTTCTTTTTCTCATGATATATCCTTTAGTTCGTAACGTAGTCTTTTCGTTAAATGTTAATAATATCCTTTAATTTGTCGTTTCGGTAAAAAAATCTATCATTGTCTAGTCTTTGATAACATAACATGGTTTATATTGTATATCAAATTAGGATAACTCTATGGACTAACTCAACATCCAACCTGTCAAATATGCTTTTTGCAAAACCTTTCGAATCGGCTTATCGGCTCGTACTATAATTAAATAGCTTTGAAAATATTGCCGTAACTGACGCGCCGACGTAATCAAACCAAAAGCCAATTTTTCTAATTTTGAATATCTTAATTCATGTAATTGAAGAACCTTACTTATAAAATAGACAGGCCATTGGTGTTTACTCTCGTTTTCCAATACTAAAGTGGAAGCTATAGTTTCCTTAATCACAGACAAATACAAATAAAATGGGTTTTCAGGTTCTAGTTTCGCTAAAATAGGAGGAGACGGCAATAATTGTTTAAAATATTGGAAGGCAATCTCACACTCCTCTGTCCAAGCAAAATCCATGCCTTTTTCATTAAATTAAAAAACGGCTTCGTTTTTTCAGCAGAAGCACCCAAAAATCTTGATATAGCGACTAACCAACCTGTAAGTCTCTGAACTTTTTTAAGGCTCTAAGGTCTTGACATGTCGAGTATAGCCTGACACTTCTCAGAATGAGCTTCTATTCCCTTTTGAGTTACCATAAAACCTAAAAATTTACCTCTCCAAACTCCAAAAACGTATTTTGCTGGGTTCAACCTCATCTTGTGAAGTTGGAAGCAAAAGATTTCTTTCAAATCAGTAATCAAATCGGAGTCTTCTTTAGTTTTTATCAACATATTGTCGATATAGACTTTCATGTTCTTCCCAATTTGCTGTTTGAACACTTTGGCCATCAACCCCTGATAAGTGGCCCCTATATTTTTCAAACTAAAAAGTATTACGGTATTAGTAAATCCCTTCCGGGATAATGAAAGAGGTTTTATCTTCATCAGGTTTATGGATAAGTATCTGATTATACCCAATATAAGCATCTAAGAAACTGAGTATATGATATCCTGAAATAGAATTTATCATGTTATCTATATTAGGCAACCACGTAGAATAAGTTAATTCTCTGATAAATCCAGCATCCAACAACTCTTGAACCTATTTCTTGACCTCAAAAGTTCGATCAGACGACATCATTCGACGTTGTTGCACAACAGACTTAAACGTAGAATTAATAGCAAGTTGGTGGGACATAAATTTGAGATTTATCCCGCACATATCAAAAGGTTCTCATGCAAATAAATTTACATTACCTCTTAAGAAACCCTAAAGTTTCGACTTCAGGGGATAAAGTAGATCCTTATTAATTTTGCTGTATCTTTATACAACATCTCCAATATGAAACTTTTCCAAATTTCCATTGGGTTCTGGTCTCGACTTCTCTTGAATTCGGGAGTCCATATTAACAAGAAATATGCCAGTAGAATCCTTAGCTTTGTCTCTCAAGGACAAACTCGCTTTATTGCACTTCATGGCGGCTACCCGATCTCGTTGAATAGTTGCCACCCGACCTTCTGAGGTTATATACTTCATGACCAGGAATTTTGTTAAAATAAACGCAGACAAATCATTCAACGTCTTCTTTTCGAGGATCACATTATAAGTTGTTGAATCCTTCTGAATGACAAATTCTGCTAGAACCACTTTAACGTTTGGACCTTCCCTTACGGTAAATAGGAGATCAATACCCCCATGAGGCTTGATGTAGTGATCTCTTAATCCCACTATTCCAGGAAGGTATGACTTCAAGTGCTAGTCCTTCAACCCCAATGCATCAAAAGCGTTCCTAAAAAGAAAATTTGAATCTGCCCTAGTGTCTACTAGGATTCTTCTTATAATGTAATTTCCTAATTTTCCAGTAATTACTGATGGCTCATCATCATCTGATATGGTGAACTGAAAATCATCCGATGTGTATTGTACAGTAGGGATGCTGGTTACTTCCAGGACCTCTGAATTTACTGCTTTAACATATCTTTTAATGACATTCTTAGATTTAGGCAATCCATTTCTGCATATTTTGGTCTTCATCATCATTTTGCCGTCTGAGCGACCTAATGTGTTGAATAAATTTGGGAAGTTTCCCATCTTGAATTGCTTGTTTCAATGTATCCTTTAAATCGATGCAATCTTCAGTTTGATGACTATAGGATTTATGATAGTCACAATATTGTGACTTATTCAAAGAAGCCCTTGATCGTATTTGTCTTGCTTTAGGGAGGATACCCCTGTGAGACACTTGCTGATAAACTTTCGCTAATAAGGCCACCAATGGAGTATAGTTTAAAAACTTTCCAACTTGCGGGGTTGACGGTTTTGGGGGTGTAGCTTATCCCGACGTCCTGACCTTATTAGGTGATGGAGCGAGGTTTTTCCTCTTGGTCACAATCACTTTCGAGACATCTTCATCCCTCATATACTTTAAGGCGATCTGATGGATTTCTTCCATAGATTTTACATTCTTGGAAGTCAAGTGTCTCCAAAAATTCCCTTCTAACAAGTCTGCAACTAGGAACAAACACACAACCTCAAAAGTTCGTGTGTTGACTTCTAGTAAAGTCTTATTAAAGCGATCCAAATAATCCCGAATGCTTTCACCCATTCTCTATTCTATACCAAGTAATGAGATCGGGTGTTTAGCTTGAGTCCTCCTAGTCGTGAAGTATGCTAAAAACTTTATCTTTACATCATCAAACGATGATATAAAACCGGAAGGAAGAATGTTGAACTGTGCCATGGTTGGTCCAGATAGTGTGACAGGAAAAGCTTTACATCTAATGGCATTTTCGATCCCTTCCATATTCATTCTTACTTCAAATGTATCTATATGCTCTTGAGGATCTGACTTCCGTTTGGACTTCAAGTTAGTTAGCTTATCAAAGTGTTTTGATAAACAGACCTAAAGCACGTGTAAAGCAAATGGAGTCTGTTCCATAATAATGTGTTCCCGGGATATCCTTATGCCTTTTAGGACATGGGATCTTTTCTGGAGCTTGCCTCTTTCTAGATTGGGGAGAATGAGAACCAACTATATCCCTTTTCCCTGGGTCACGATGTTGCTCATCACGTCATGTGGAGTCCCTCCTATGTCTGTTGTTACAATCTAACGACCTTCTAGCGCGACTATCTCGTCGATCCCTTGTGTGACTCCGGGATCGAGAGTGTTGTGACATAGACTATTCTACCAATCGATGCTCCAGCTCCTGCATGTGATGTTGCATTTCTTGGATTATTCGCACATAATTTCCCCTAACCCTACCAGATGTTGTTCTCCAACATTCTGGATTGGTTGCTGCTCAAATCCAGGGGGAATTGGCTTCTTTTCAATAGTGTTGGGATCAATTTCATGCCAATCTTCATGGAGCTTCTCATTGTGAGGAGTGTTTCAGTTGATAATTAATTGTAACTTGAGGTCGGCCATGGAAACAATGATGTAGGATCCCCACATACGGCGCTGACTATTTGTATCTGAGTTGGGGTTACAAGCTTATGAGTTTAGGAGATCCTAACTGGTACAACATTGTTTCCAGGCCAGGAGAGCTACCTACGAAGATACTCTAACGCTTAAGTTAGTAGTGCTCTTAGATGCTAAAGTGGACAAATGTTTACCTACTAAGTTTCCCTTTCCCTTTATACGGTTTTTCCGGTTCGGCGTTATTAGACATTTAATGTCTTTGATATTCGTTTTTTAATGTTGTAAAACCTACAAAATTAATAAATAGATGGTCAATAAATTAATTATTATTTAAAAAAATTATAAGGTTAAATTTTATAGTTTGTAATGGAAGAAATAATTAAATACGAATTTAGACACTAATTTTAAAGAATTTGGCTAAGATTGGACCAAACGGACCAAACCGATTGAACCGGACCTGTATTGGGCCCAAGGCCCAACCCAACAATACTAAAGTGAAGAGCACAGCTCTTCTTCCCCAAAAGAAAGGGGGAAACACGCTGGGCAAGGGTGAGAGAGAGGAAGAGGGTTTCATGAAAGCATAACCTTCAAAGTGGGATAACTTTTGCTCTGGTGGTCGGAATTGCATATTGTTTGTGGCCACACGTCGAGCTCGTCGAGCTCTTCAATTCCATCCAAATAAAACTATAAGTAACTTGCGTTTGCCTAGCTCCATTTCTACCGGTGTGTTAAATTCAGGTTTAGGGTTTGAGGAACTCAATTCCTTGATAATTTTTATGTTTCAGGGGTTCACTAGCCTTGATTCCTTGTGGGTATTGCTCAAGGATCAGTGGGTGAAGGTAAGAACCTTAAACCTTTTGTTGATTAGTGAATTAGTAAGCTTGAATGTTGATTATAGTGATATGTTGTGAGATTAAATTGAATATTATTGATTTGGAGTACATTAATGATGTTGGGAGCTTGATTGTTGGACCTTTGGTGGCTGGAATCATTGGGTGTGGATTGGAGTCTTTAAAGCTTGAATTGTGGTGGTTTTGAGCTTAGGGAGGAATCGACCAAGGTATGGTTTTGGTTTCTCGTAAATAATATATAATGTCTCGTGAAAACATAGGCTAGATGACCATAAGATAGGTAGAAGCATGTATGTATGTTAAAAAGTTAGCAATCCTAATAAAAAGATTGATGATTGATGATTTTGAAGAGGATAATGAATGTGAATTGTTAAATGAGTGAAGGAAGCAAATTTGGATTGTGTGTTGGTGTAAATTTAGTGGTTTTAATTAATGCAATGTGTATTTGAATTGATGAATGATGATTACGTTGAATGATGATTTTGTTGGTGTTTGATGATGATAATATATTATGATGAATATATGTTGTTGATGTGTGTTGTGGTGAGAGTTTGGCTATGATATGAAAGTGGTTATGTGTATGGTGGAGAATTGATGTAGCTTTGGTAAGAGTTTAGAAGGTTTGGAATGGAAAGTTTTGAAAGCTTTGAGATTTGGTACTTTTATGAAAATTTGATTTTTAATGAACTTCTGCGATTTATAACTTAAGCCTCGGATTTTGAATTTGAATGAAACCTATTTCAAATTAAAGATAATTTCAAGAGTTTTAAAATGGTATAAAGTTTGTGAAAATCTGAATTTTGTAGAGGAAGTTATGGACATTGGAAGTTAGGTGCAAAAATCTGTTTTTGCATTCTTAACATTTTTCTGGAAACTGGATTGGATGCATACGCGACACACGCACGCGACGCGGGTGTTGGCCTCTGTCCAGCACTTTCTCGTACGCAGCACATAGCTGCATATGCGGCATGGTCCGATTTTACCTGCGTGCGTACGCACACTCCCATGTTTTGCACTAAAACTCTGTTTTTCACGGTTTTACCTTCTCGGCAAGCTTGTAAACCTTCGAAACTGTTGTTTTGATGAAAATTCATTATTTTTGAACTATTGAACAATCCTCTGATGTTCCAAACCTCTAGAAACTCTGATTAAAATGTATTAGTAAGGTTTTAAGTCACGGAGTAAGGGTTAGCGAGTTGAAGAAGGGGATACCTGATTTGATGAGACGATGAAGGTAATGAATGAGATGATAGTGAAAGAGTTTGATTGAGAGGATGATGAATGATTATGTTTGAGATATACGTGACCGGGTAAGACATAGTGGTGTAATCCACTTGCTCCGGGTATGAATTGAGAATGAATGGATGAATGAGAATAAATTGTAATGATAATGAAAATGTGTTTCTGTATGTGACTCCGGGTAAGATGCAATGGTGTTATCCACTTGCTCCGGGTAAGAGTCAATAAGCTGGATAAGATGCAGTAGTGTTATCCACTTGCTTCGGGAGAGTTCGAGGCTTCGGATAAGATGCAAGGGCTGTGTTCTGTCACCACTTGCTCCGGGTTAAGAACTATAACACCACCTAGATAAGAGGTAGTGGTGAGGTTGTCCCCTACTCCGGGTACGCGGGTAAGATGTAAGGGTTGCAGCGTTGACCCACTTGTTCCGTGTTTGGTGTTCTGTTCAGAGTTAGCTACCGGACATGTCGGGTTTGACTTTATAACTGACAGATGAGACTCAACAGCCATAGGACATGCATACATCATATGCATATGTTTGATTTGCTTGTTTGTGTATTAATTGGGAGTGCCTATGTAAATTAGTATGCCTAATTATTATACTTGCTACTTGCATTACTTGTACTCTAATTGTGTTTGCCTTTGTTTGTTTGTTTTTCTGTGTGGTTCCACTGGAGTTGGGAGGACTGGAGGAAGGTGAAGGAATAAGGATTTTGGTTAGAGTTTGGTTAAGTTTAGGAACCTTAGAAAACCACCCTTGTTTACGATTTTTATTTTAATTCTTTAAGTTTTATTATTTAAGTGTCGGAGTTCTAGGATTTCCTCTGGCTTTTCTGGGACCTTATATACTATTTATGCGGAGACCGTTATCATGCTGAAAACCTCCAGTTCTCATACCATATATATGTTGTTGTTTTTAGATGCAGGTCGAGAGACACCTCGATAAGCGTCTGGAGTTTATTTTGCAAGCGAAGTGCTATAATTGGGACACTGTATTTTGAGATTAGGCTTTATATTCTGTATTTAGATTCTTCTCTATATGTATATCTTTATTTTGTCCCTCTTAAAGGTCGATGTGGAGAAATAGGTTGTTGTTTTAATATGTTTTTTAGGATATTTTGGGTTATCTATATCTAGGTATTTATACTCAGGCCAGCCTTAGCTTCGCGGTTGAGTCAGGAGTTCGGTATCTTGTAACTCTTGGCATTCTACTCTTTATATACTTATGTATTTTCCTTTTATGTTTTCTCGGTTTATGTTCACGCGAGCGATGCGCTTTTATTTTTGCGACTCTTGCTTAAGCTTTCTTTCAAGGTTCCTCGAATATATATTCATCTCAACTATACTATGTATATGTATATTTTATTTTTAGAGGTCGTAATGCCTCGCCACCTCTGCTTTACGACTTGCGCGTAAGGTTCTGTGTGGTAAGGTATTACAAATGCCATAATATGACGACTTAAAGAGATGTTGACGTTTCTTTTCCTTGTTATATACCCGTTAGCTCGTAACATAGTATTCTCATTAAATGATAATAATGGTATTAATTCTTTTCCAGAAAAGTATTGTTACCTATTGTGACGTGTTTATTTATAAAAAATATTCACTTGTTTTAGTTGGATTGATAAATAAAGAGCGATTGATAAAGGTTATATGAAAACTTAAAAGATAATAAATGCTTCACTATCTAAAACTACATCATTTATATGCTCATGTGGCATCAACAGAATACGCACCACTGTAGATAACGAAATACATTTCCACCGTTCGTTATCATAGAAGACCTAATTGATACTATTCTTCAATGAGTGATTAGTCCAAGGTCAAAATTCTTGAGGATCTAATTGTCAATTTACTCTTAATTTTTTATCTCTTCTTAATTTTAGTATTTCACTTTAGTTTTTCACATGACAGAGTTTTACAGTATAGCAAATACGAGATACCTAAATGTCAGGGTAAATTTTAGAATGATAGGTTTAACAGTATTTGTATAATTTTCTATGATGTTTAAAAATATTCTAGATGGTCTCGAAATATTCTAAAATACCACGAAAGGTCTTAGAATACTCTAGAAGATTCTAGAAGACTCTGGAAGGTCATAGAGTATTCTAAAAAAGTATAGATATATGTAGAACTATGAACTTGAGGAGTTGAAGAAGCAACTCAATAATCTGTTAAATACTAAGTTCATCCGTCCATCGAAAGTACCCTATGGCATACCAGTCTTGTTCCAAAAGAAACATGATGGCTTGTTGAGACTATGCATCGAATATCGAGTACTTAACATGGTAACCATCAAGAACAAAAACCATATTCCTTTGATATCTGATCTATTTAGTAAGCTTGGTAGAGTCAAGTGGTTTTTGAAGTTAGACTTCAGGTTTCACCAAGTGAGAATTGTTGATGGTGATGAGTTTAAGACCACGTGTATCACGAGGTATGGATTGTATGAATGGTTAGTGATTCCTTTTGGATTAACCAATACTCTTGCAACATTCTATAATTTGATGAACGATATCTTTCATCAATACCTTGATTGGTTTGTAATGGTCTTCTTGGATGACATTGTTATCTATAGTAATACCTTGGAGGAATATGTAGAACACTTACGAATCGTATTCAAGATCTTACGAGAGAATGACATATATGTGAAGAAAGAAAAGTGTTCTTTCGTAAGGGATAAGGTCAACTTCTTGGGACACATTGTAAAAGATAGAACTTCATGCATGGATTAAGAGAAGGTGAAGGTTATAAAATAGTGGGAGCCTCCAAATAAGGTGTTTGAATTGAGGTTATTTCTTGTGTTGGATAACTATTATCGGAGGTTTATCAAGGGATACTCCGCCAAGGCTGCACCATTAATCGATCTTTTCAAGAAGAATCAATATTGGGAATGATCAGAGGAGTGTCAAAAGGCTTTTGATGAATTGAAGACTACTATCATAAAGGGACCGGTACTAGATTTGTCCAACTATTCAAAGGTGTTTGAAGTCTATAATGCTTTTGACTACACTATTGGAAGAGTTTTAATGTAAGAAGGACATCCTATTGCCTTTGAGAGCCGCAAATTGAATAATACAAAAAGGTGATACATTGTCTAGGAGAAGGAGATGACTGCATTGGTGCATTGTTTGAGAACTTGGCGCCATTACTTTCTTAGTTCACATTTCATTGTCAAGACAGACAATGTGACTACAAGCTACTTCTATACTCAGAAGAAGTCAATCCCCAAACAAGTTAGGTGAGAACATTTCTTAGCTGAGTTTGATTTTGAATTTGAGTACAAGTCAGGCAAGACTAACGTGGTAGCAGATGCACTGAGCTGCAATGATGAGTTGGCAGCCATTTTCACTGTCGTGGAGCTTGGTGGTCGTCGTCTTCATCCTACCTTTTCTCAACTTCTCCTACCTCTGCTCTGCTTCATGCCTTTGTCTCAACCGTCTAGTCGGTCTCCGTTGCTACTTCCCCCCGCCATCGGTGGTGCCTCCTTGTTGTCCCTATTGGGCGTCGTTGCTAGGTATGTGGTTGTTGATGTCGTTACATCTGCTTCTGCTTCAGCCACTCACTAATTGGGACTTGTGATTGGAGCTCCTAAGTTCTAAATTATGCAGGTCAAGAGCCCCCTAATTTGAGTTTCTAGTCACTGTTTCTCCCCTAATCTAACTCTATTTCATATATTTTTTTCTTAAATTTTATTTCTTTTAGGTATAGCCTATTGATTTTGGTTGTTTATATTGTTGAATTAAACTTGAATGCTGAGCTATGTAGTGTCCCTGATTTGATTATTTTATATTGTTATAAGATAGAAATAAAAATCTTAAAATAAAATAGCCAAAAGAGTGGTTGACATAAATCAAAATATTGACATAGCAGCACAATGTTATCAATGATGTCCAGTTGAATTAGAATTGCAAGTTGAACTTGAATGTTCAAGGGTTGATTTGTTGTATTCTTTTATGCTACATGCTACCTGATGCTTTGATTGTCTTTGAGTGTGTTTTATATTGTCCTAATTTAGACTCTTAAAATATTTAATTATAAGTACTTATTGCATAGTTATTGAGGATTTGAATGTACTACTTCTTATAATTTCTACTATTATTTTAGTTTATGATGTATTTTTGTGTTGACATTGTTAATTTTGAAATTGTATTTTAAAGAATCGTAACAGGTAAAGTCGAGTCTAGGTGAGCTCCACGAGTTTACTTAGACTCGCAAATTTGACAACCTTGGTATGAAATTTTCCAAATCTTACCTAATTATAAGAAATTTTATTAGTGTTATTGTGGCATTCATTGTTCTTGTTGGCTTGTTGGAGGATCGTTTCTTGTAAAATCAGCAAGCATAAAAATCTTCAACTTATTCCTTGTTCTATTACATTAGAGTATTGTTGATGTTTTGTTGCATTATAGTTTGTTCATTGTTACTCTGAGGGTTATCTATTAGGAATTAGGATGAGCTTTTAGATCTGCCTTGATTCAATTGCAACTCAAACTATTTGAAGTCTTGAGTTGAAGTGTTGCATTCAAGATTGGTTTCTATATCCATACATTAGAACTATATGGGGGTGTGATTTTTTAACAGCTTCATATGGAATTCCACCAATACTCGCCAAGACACCATGCAAAAGAATGGAGGCTAGTTTAAATCATCTCTAAGCCATGGAGTTTGTTCTCAAGGTAATATAGTGATGTTCAATAGTCATTACTCTATTAGAGAGATAATTAGTTAAATATTTTTTTTAGTTAAAGTTGATTAAATGTTTATTAATATGTCTGTTATGTGGAGTGAGCATAAAAAGTTATAGAAGTGGCATTTATTGGCTTTTGGACTTTAAAAAATGAGGTCTAAGTGACATGATATTTTGTAAGAGAAAGTGCTTATTTTGTTTTAGTGTTTTGTTGTAACCTTTCAACTTTGAATTTGATGGAAAATTAAAGATTAGGTTGGACTATTTACCAATTACCATTGATTATTCTATATCCAATTCCAACGCTTGGACACTCGATGGCAATACTTGAACCTTGGCTTCATTCTATTTGGAAAGCGTTGAAAGTTATACTTGGAAGACAAAAGAATAGTTCTACTGTTAACTATAATGGATCATTGTCTTTAGATTGCAAAGTGAACATTTCTTTGGCAAAGCTTGAGTTTGAATCCAATGCTATTTGAAGGTGTATATGTCAAACCCTATATATAATTGTATGTCAAATTTACAATGTGTACAATGTTCTGTGAATAGATTCTTACTAATGTTTTTTTTTCTACTTCAGTTACAGGAGAAAAGTTGAAATGTTCACTAGACCGAGAATTTTTCAAATATATAAAGAGATTACAAGTATAAAGAATTTTTCTATATACACCAAGATTAATGATAATAATTATACTTGATTCTTAAAGTTGAAATATACGCTATGATTCTTTATGTTTTAATTAGATTACTTGTGAGGAAAGAAGAACAGTAGTTGATTTTTATTTTATTTTTTTCCTTTTATTTTACCATTTTATTTTGCAATTGAGCCTATCTTGAGTGAAAATTCATTTCTTGGCTTTGATTCAAGATTTCAGGTTCATGCTGCACCAGTGAGTGAATAATGAACATTTTATTTTATGTCTTTTTAAATTAATATTTTAAAATGTAGAGTATTTTGTTTAGTTTGATATATTCATTTTCACGCACTTTAGTATTTTAAGTAAGTACCTTGTTGACTTCACAACTTCTTTAGATATAGCAGTTTTGTATTGTTCAATATTTTTTGAGTAAATAATTTATAAATAAGTGGTTTTTTTGTTAACATTTTGGAAGTATCTACGAGTTTAATATTTTTTATTTAGTATTTTTTATGTTAATATCTCAAGTTTAGTAAATATGATGTAAAAAAATAGGTTATAATAAAAAAATAGTATAAACTATTGTAGTTGGTAAGTTTTTTTTAAGTTCGTGTATGAAATTGCGACCGTTCAAAACCGTCGCAATTTTTTTAAACGCACATAAATTTGCAACGGTTGTGTAAATCTACTTACTAAAATAGTGGCGGTTTTAGGCCACCGCAAAATCATCAATCTAATTAGCGGCAGTTATACCAGCGGTTCTTAAAAATTGCTGCAAAATTAAATGTCCGCATCCTAAACCGCAACGGTTATCGAACCGCTGGTATGCTATTTTGCAGCGGTTCAAAACTGCCACAATTCTAAAAAAACACCGCTATTTGGATGTCCCTTGTAGTAATTTTAACTAAGATAAATTCATTTTTTATGGTGTAACTTTGTATTTTTTTACAAATATTGCATAGTTTAACGTTTAACTTAAGATATAAGTATAAAAAGTTAATCTTTTACAATTATTAGAGAATATAATTTAATATACTAAGAAAAAAGTTTTAAGTATGATTATTATTACATAATTATAATAATATAATTGATTAGTTATTATAGGGGAGGCAACAGAGGAGTTTATGACGATGCTAGCTCACAAAATAATGAAAGTATGGAAGATAAGGTGTTAGTTGAAAAGGGAGTTTATGATGGAAGGGATAATGGTTTCAGCAAAGAGTCCAGGGGACGTGGAGAGAAATAGAAGAAAATGGTGAAAGCGGAACCTGATCATAATTGGGTGGATCTTTTGAAAAGAAGTTTCTTTGGTACTAACATATAGCCAATTAAATTTGTGTATGTTATAAAAACGATTAGAGATAGATGGAATGGTCCCAAAAAAAATGAGTGTAGGGATGTGAGGCCGTTTAATTACCTTATCAGTCTGGAATTAGAGGTGTTTAGAAACATAGCCTTTGAAGACCACATTGGCAGTTTGTTAGGAGCAGTTTGTGACGTGTATGAGTTAAGTTATATGGTGTTCCTATTCATGTATGGTCAGAGAAAACTTCAATGATATTAGCAAGCTCTGGAGGAAATATGTGATGTAGGATGATGTTACTGAAGGATGTTGTTCCTTTTCGGCGATCAGAATTCTTGTTGACAACTATCAATGAGAAACCATTCATGAATGGGTGACACTCAAGATAGGGAATACGGTGTTTGAAATCTTTGCGAAGTAGTTTGGCTGTGAGGTTTATAGTCTTTAGGTCCATCTTGAAAATAGCAGCTCTAGTGGTAGAGTGGTGGTAGACGTAGATGAAAGTGAAGAGTAGGCCTCTAGAAGGAATAATAGTGTTAAAAATTAAACTGAAAAAGGCCAGAATTAATGGCAAAGATGGTGCCTGAAGACTCGGTAGTGGAAGAGACGGTCCAAGAAAGTCAAGGCAGGGAGAAGGAGGGTGTGTTATGGGACCCGCTGATAGGTGTTTTAATTAAAAATAGCTGGAAAAGGATCATGTTGTCGTAGATCGTGCATGAGGAGACCAAGATTTATTGGAGAGGGAATATTTGAATAATTTAAATAGAATTTCTATAGTGTCACGTGAGAAAGGTGATGTATATTTGAAAGGGGATATGATTGGCAGCCTTGGGCTCGAAAGGGATAAAGGCCATTTCACAGCTCTTAAGTACAAAAAGGATATATAATGAATCTGGACTTTTTGGAACAAAGAAAGAAGACGTCCTCAAATTTTATAAGATCATGCCCCTTTTTGTCAGGGTTTGGCCCAAGTGTGAAAGGAAGGTATATTCATCATGAGGTAGATTCGGGCTGGGTTGGAGAAAATCTGGTTGGTAACAAAGAACATACTATGAAGCATAAGAAAGGGAGATATCAAATTGAAGTTAATGAGGATACCTATGTGTCTTCTGAGAGCTTTAGAGAGGAATTGTTGCGCACGCAACTCATCTATGAAAAAAGGGGTATGAGATTTTTGGATAGTAATGAAGACTTGGTGCTAAGCAAGCCGGTTCCCAAGCTTAAAAGAAGGGGAAGCAAGAAGTGGAAAGGGATAGCAAGGAAGAAGGGCTGCAAGAAGAATCACAACGACTTCAGCAGCAGCAGAGTTCTCAAGTCAAAAGATAAATTGCTTATCAAATGAAAATTTCTTTCTAGAATGTGAAAGGGTTAGAGGGTAGAGGAAGGTTGATATAGTTTGGAATAAATGTAGGAAATTTACACTGGGGTTTATGGGTATTATTGAAACAAAGAAAAAAGAGTCATGTAGATCCTTAGTGGCACGTATCTAAGGTAGAAATGGATTTCGATAGGATTGGGTGGGGTTTATGGGTCAGTCTGGTGGTATTATATGTATTTGGGATGAGAATTTTATGGAGTATGTCAGGGTTATCAAAGGGTTGAGATGGATGCCAGTGGTGAGAGTTTTGAAAGAGATTAGTCTAGAATGTGGTATTTGTGTAGTGTATGATTCACATGAAAGGGTGGAGAAGGAACGAATATGGTATGAGTTGACAGCAATGAAAATAGAGTATGGTGTTCTGCTAATGATAGGAGGTGATTTCAATGAGGTATTGAATATTAATGATAGAAAGGGGGCTATTGCCCTATCTCAAAGTAGCTGCCTATTCAAGGAATGGGTGTAATCTGTAATGACCCAACTTCTAGCCTGTCATGACCAAGACTAGCAGCCAGGCGCTACTATTTAGCTGACTTTAGATACTTTAGACCATATATTAAGTGTATACATATGAGCTTGTAGTGCTAGTCGAGAATCGTGTATTTAGACGCGCATATTGAAATAGTTGTACATTAACCAATTAATACAAGAAATGGAAAAGCATAGCATAGCATACTCATATCATACATGAAACGCCCGGAGGCTTAATTAATCACAAAACATAAGTTCATACTTAATTATTTACTATATTATGTACATACTCTATCTTTAATGCTTACAGGCCCCGACTCACAAGAGCCACCCAATCTACATTATTAAATAAAAAAAAGAGCTAGCCCTCTAAAAAGACTATTCAAGAGCGAGGGCAAGGGCCAACTACTACTACTACTGCTACTGCTACTGCTACTGCTACTGCTACTGCTACTGCTACTGCTACTGCTACTGCTACTGCTACTGCTACTGCTACTGCTACTGCTACTGCTACTGCTACTGCTACTGCTACTGCTACTGCTACTGCTACTGCTACTGCTACTGCTACTGCTACTGCTACTGCTACTGCTACTGCTACTGCTACTGCTACTGCTACTGCTACTGCTACTGCTACTGCTACTGCTACTGCTACTGCTACTGCTACTGCTACTGCTACTGCTACTGCTACTGCTACTGCTACTGCTACTGCTACTGCTACTGCTACTGCTACTGCTACTGCTACTGCTACTGCTACTGCTACTGCTACTGCTACTGCTACTGCTACTGCTACTGCTACTGCTACTGCTACTGCTACTGCTACTGCTACTGCTACTGCTACTGCTACTGCTACTGCTACTGCTACTGCTACTGCTACTGCTACTGCTACTACTACTACTACTACTACTACTACTGTTGTTGCTGATACTGGATCTCCAGAAACTGCTGTTACAATATGCTAAAGTGAGGTGATAAACCCCAATTTTGTAGTTTATCTTGTGCTTAATTTAGAGAATTTTATTAACTTTTCTCATGTTTATTCAATGAAATAGCATGGTTTTGTAATTCTCCCTAAATTTGTGCTTAAGTGTGAAAACATGCTTTTTAGGCCTTAAAATAGCTAAATTTAATTCACCTTAATTACATTCGATGCCTTGATATGTTTGTTAAGTGATTTCAGATATATAAGGCAAGTATTGGATGGAAGAAGTGAAGAGAAAAGCATGCAAAGTGGAGAATTCATGAAGAAATGAACATTTGGAGAATTCATGGCCACGCGCACGCGTCAGCCACGCGTACGCGTGAGGAGGAATTTTGCAAGTGACGCGCATGCATCATCCACGCGCACGTGTGACGAACGGCACGTGACCCACTTAAAATGAATTTGCTGGGGGCGATTTCTGAGCTTCCTGGGCCCAAATCCAACTCGTTTCTGAGGCTATTTCATGCAAAATTGAAGATTGGACAAGGGGGATCAATTAGTTTATGTTAGGTAGCATGTAGGTTAGTTTTCTAGAGAGAGAAGGTCCCTCTTCTCTCTAGAATTAGGGTTCTTAGGTTAATTTTACATCTTAGATCTAGGGTTTAATTCTTGCTTTCATCTACTTTTTCTTGCAATTTATTGTTCTTTCCTCTTAGTTTTTCTAGTTTATTTGTCATTTCCTTTATTTTGTTACTTTTAAGTTGATGAACTCTTGTTAATTTCTTGCATTAGGTAGTTGTTAGATTTTATATTTCTTGCAATTTAATATGCTTTCCTTTTATGCCTTCCAAGTGTTTGATAAAATGATTGGTTGGATGTTAGAGTAGTTTTTGAGCATTCTTGGCTTGGAAAGAAAAATTAGGCAATCTTGAGTCATTAAGACCTAATTTATGTTGGTGATCTAGAGTTGTTAGTTAATATTGTTTCCATTGACTCTAATCTCTTGCTAATTCAATTAGTGAGTTGATTAGGACTTTTGGATTGAGATTAACTAGTCTTATTTGACTTTTTCCCTATGTTGAAGATAACATTGTACCTTCTTCCGATGTTGGAGATGACTAAATAGGATAAGCTCTTGTTAATCATTGTGTGGTAATTAATGACTAGGATAGAAATTATATATACTTAACCCTTACCATGGATGTCTCCCTTTATTACTTGCTTTCTTTAGTTGTTCGGTTTATATTCTTGTCATTTACATTCTTGCCTTTTTACCAACCCACCCCTTGGATACCATAACCAATAATATGCATACCTCACTGCAATTCCTTGAGAAGACGACCCAGGACTAATACTCAATTCCTTGAGAATCGAATGTCGGTTTGGGCTATGCTCACAATGAAATTATTTTGTTAAATTCAGAACCGGTATAAATCTTCATTATCAAGTTTTTAGCGCCGTTGCCGGGGAATTGCAATGTGTGCTTGATATTGGTTATTGTATATATGTCAATATTGTGAGTAACTTGATTTTTGGTTTGTTTGTTAGTTTTTGCTAGTTTTAGGATTTGGTTTTATTTGTTTCTTATTAGATTTTGTTTTCATTTTCTCTTACTATGAATTCTCATCCTTTTGGCTATGAGTTTGGTTCTAAATATGTTGTAGGGAATGGAAGCTACAATGACAACATGCATCAAGGATGGAGCAATTAAAGGTGTGAGGAGCCTCAAGGGATTGATCAACCTTCATGGCAACAACCTCCACCAATGTATTATGATCAAGAGCCATACCATGATGCATACCAATCTAATGTGTGTGGTGACCCATATTGTGATTGTCAACCACAACCACCACATACATATGACCCATTCCCTCAACATAGCCCTCAACAACCCTACTCACAAGACTCATACCACCAAACACCCCATATGATCCTAACCCTTATCTACCATATCAACAACCGTATGAGCCATACTTTGAGCCACCACCATTCCAACATCAATATTCTCAAGAACCATCAATCCCATATACATCACCTCCATACCCTTACCAAGATGAACCACCTTCCAATTATGAACTCTTTTTCCCAAACAATGAACCTTCTTGGTGCACGAAATTACAATCACACTTTTGCAACTCCGCACAACTAACCAGCAAGTGCACTGGGTCGTCCAAGTAATACCTTACGTGAGTAAGGGTCGATCCCACGGAGATTGTTGGCTTGAAGCAAGCTATGATTATCTTGTAACTCTTAGTCATGATATCAATAATTCTCAGATTTAATTGTAAAAAGTAAAAGAACATGAAATAAATACTTGTTATTCAGTAATGAAGAACAGGTTGAGGCTTTGGAGATGCTTTGTCTTCTGAATCTCTGCTTTTTTACTATCTTCTTCTTCATGCACGCAAGGCTCCTTCCATGGCAAGCTTTATGTTGGGTATCACCGTTGTCAATGGCTACTTCCCGTCCTCTCAGTGAAAACGTTCCAAATGTGCTGCCACCGCACGGCTAATCATCTGTCGGTTCTCGATCATGTCGGAATAGGATCCATTGATCCTTTTGTGTCTGTCACTACGCCCAACACTCGCTGAGTTTGAAGCTCGTCGCAGTCATTTCTTCCCAGATCCTACTCAGAATACCACAGACAAGGTTTAGACGTTTCGGATCTCAAGAATGGCCGCCAATAATTCTAGCTTATACCACGAAGGTTCCAATCTTAGATTAGAAACCCAAGAGATACACATTCAAGCTTGATTGCATGTAGAACGGAGGTGGTTGTCAGGCACGCATTCGTAAGTGAGAATGATGATGATTGTCACGGATCATCACATTCATCCGGTTGAAGTGCGAATGAATATCTTAGAATAGAAGCAAGCGTGATAGAATGGAAAACAGTAGTAATTGCATTAATTCATGAAGAACAGCAGAGCTCCTCACCCCCAACAATGGGGTTTAGAGACTCATGCCGTAGAGAATACAATATGAAACATGTAAAGTGTCATGAGGTACAAGATGAATCACTAAAAGTAGTTTTTATAGTAAACTGGTGACCTAGGGTCACAGAAAATGAGTAAGCTATGGTGTTTAGTGTAAAAATCCACTTCTGGGGCCCACTTGGTGTGTGCTTGGGCTGACCATTGAAGCTTTCATGTGTAGAGACTTTTCTTGGAGTTAAACGCCAGCTTTTGTGCTAGTTTGGGCGTTTAACTCCAGTTTTTATGCCAGTTCCGGCGTTAAACGCCAGAATTCTTGAGCTGACTTGGAACGCCTATTTGGGCCATCAAATCTCGAGCAAAGTATAAACTATTATATATTTATGGAAAGCCCAGGATGTCTACTTTCCAACGCAATTGAGAGCGCGCCAATTGGGTTTCTGTAGCTCCAGAAAATCCACTTTGAGTGCAGGGAGGTCAGAATCCAACAGCATCTGCAGTCCTTTTTCAGCCTCTGAATAAGATTTTTGCTCAGGTCCCTCAATTTCAGCCAGAAAATACCTGAAATCACAGAAAAACACACAAACTTATAGTAAAGTCCAAAAGAGTGAATTTTAAATAAAAACTAATAAAAATATAATAAAAACTAACTAAAATATACTAAAAATGTACTAAAAATAATGCCAAAAAGCGTATAAATTATCCGCTCATCACAACACCAAACTTAAATTGTTGCTTGTCCCCAAGCAACTGAAAATAAAATAGGATAAAAAGAAGAGAATATACAATGAATTCCAAAAACATCTATGAAGATCGGTATTAATTAGATGAGCGGGGCTTTTAGCTTTTTGTCTCTGAACAGTTTTGGCATCTCACTTTATCCTTTGAAGTTCAGAATGATTGGCTTCTATAGGAACTCAGAATCCAGATAGTGTTATTGATTCTCCTAGTTAAGTATGTTGATTCTTGAACACAGCTACTTTATGAGTCTTGGCTGTGGCCCTAAGCACTTTGTTTTCCAGTATTACTACCGGATACATAAATGCCACAGACAAATAACTGGGTGGACCTTTTCAGATTGTGACTCAGCTTTGCTAGAGTCCCCAATTAGAGGTGTCCAGGGTTCTTAAGCACACTCTTCTTTTTGCTTTGGACCTCGACTTTAACCGCTTAGTCTCAAGTTTTCACTTGACACCTTCACGCCACAAGCACATGGTTAGGGACGACTTAGTTTAGCCGCTTAGGCCAGGATTTTATTCCTGTGGGCCCTCCTATCCACTGATGCTCAAAGCCTTGGATCCCCCTTTTTTTTATTTTACCCTTGCCTTTTGGTTTAAAGGGCTATTGGCTTTTTCTGCTTGCTTTTTCTTTTTCTTTCTTTTTCTTTTTTTCGCCTCTCTTCTTCTCTCTCTTTTTTTTTTTGCAAGCTTTCTATTCACTGCTTTTTCTTGCTTCAAGAATCAATTTTATGATTTTTTAGATCATCAGATAACATTTCTCCTTTTCCCATCATTCTTTTAAGAGCCAACAATTTTAACATTCATAAACAATCAAATTCAAAAATATGCACTGTTCAAGCATTCATTCAGAAAACAATAGTATTACCACCACATCAAAATAATTAAACTGTTTTAAAGTTCAAAATTCATGCACTTCTTTTTCTTTTTCAATTAAAAATACTTTTCTTTTAAGAGAGGTGATGGATTCATGGGACATTCATAGCTTTAAGACATAAACTTTAAATTTTTATTGATTATGGAATAAAAATAAGACTCAAAAATAAATATAAGAGCAGACCCATAATAGAAGATAGAAAATTAAAAGCAGAAAAATAAATGACTCTTAAAATAGACTCTTGATAATAAAGGTTATCATAGAGTTAGGACTCAACAACCTTGATTTTGAGAAGTGGATGCTCCCTCAATCTGTGGGTTGCTTGGTTCTTCAAGGGAGAGCTTCTGGCACTTCAGCTCCTTTAGCTCACGCCCCTTCTTCTCCTGTTCCTACAGCAGTTTGCAGAGCATGCAGTTTTGATTCTGCTGTTCTTCCTTAAGTTGTTCCATCGCTTCTTGCAGCTTGGTAACAGATGCTTCTAGGCAGGTCCAGTAGTCAATTTTAGGAATTTCTGGGAGGAACTCCTGCGCCCTCCTTTTGATGGAGTTGTCTTGCACTTGTCCTTCCATTGACTTCTTGGTGATTGGGTGTTCGATTGGGATGAATTCATCTACTCCCATCTTCACCCCAGCATCTTTACATAGCAGAGAAATTAAGCTTGGGTAGGCCAGTTTGGCTTCAGTGGAGTTCTTGTTTGCAATTGTGTAAATTTCACAAGAAATCAGATGATGAATCTCCACATCTTTTCCAAGCATAATACAATGAATCATCACTGCTCTTTTGACAGTGACCTCAGAGCGGTTGCTAGTGGGCAATATAGAACGCCTAATGAAGTCCAACCAGCCTCTTGCAACAGGTTTGAGATCTCCTCTCTTGAGTTGGTTTGGGACACCTTTTGAATTGGTTATCCACTTAGTTCTAGGGAGGCATATGTCCTCTAGAACTTGATCCAACCCCTTATCTACTCTCACCATTCTCCTATTAAAGGATTCTGGATCATCTTATAGTTGAGGCAATTTGAAGATCTCTTTTATTTTGTCCAGATGGAATTAAATAAGCCTCCCTCTGACCATGGTTCGGTAGGTATGAAAGGCGGTTCTAGTTATTCTCTACTTATCTGTCAGCCATAGATTTGAGTAGAATTCCTGAACCATGTTTCTTCCAACCTTTGTCTCAGGATTGGCTAGAATTTCCCATCCTCTGTTTCAAATTTGCTCTTGGATCTCCGGATATTCATCCTCTTTCAGATTGAATTTAACTTCCGGGATCACTGACCTCAGACCCATTATTTTGTGGTAATGGTCTGCATGTTCTTTGGTTAAGAACCTCTCTTGATTCCAAAGACTCTTTGGAGTATTCTCTTTCTTGCCTCTTGATTTGGTTTGTTTTCCCTTAGGTGCCATGATCTTGATGAGTCTTAGCTCAATGATCACGAAAAAACACACGAAACTTAGAGGTTTGCTTGCCCTCAAGCAAAAGAAAGGAAAGGGGAGAGAGAGGAGAAGAGGCAAATTGGAATGGTGAAGAGGAGGGGATGGCCGAATGTATATTTATAGGAGGAGGGGAGGGATTTCGAAAAATTTGAAAGAGATATGACATAGAGATATGATTGATGGAAGAAAATAAAATCATGATATGAAAAAGATGAGATTTGTAATTGAAAAAGATATAAAGATGTTAAATCTGAAAATTTGGTTATGCATCTAAGAATTAAAAGATGATATGATGAGTTGAAAAAGATTTGGAAAGAAATTAAGAAGATAATTGAGTTTTTGAAGAAGATTTGGGAAGGATTTG
Organism: Arachis ipaensis; assembly: GCF_000816755.2. NCBI lineage: Eukaryota > Viridiplantae > Streptophyta > Magnoliopsida > Fabales > Fabaceae > Arachis > Arachis ipaensis. The sequence goes on along the minus strand of NC_029785.2, from coordinate 125,000,744 downwards.
AAAGAAAATTGAAAAGAGATTTAAAAAATGTTTGAATTTTTGAAAATTGAGGGTGAATGATGAAAGTTTGAAACATGTTTATGCAGAAAAGTATGAATCAAAACATGAAAATTTGAAAAAATTTGAAGTTGGAAACAAAATCTCCTCCCCCTGCCTTTCTGGCGTTAAACACCCAGAATGGTATCCATTCTGGCGTTTAACACCTAATTATTGGCCATTATGGGCGTTTAATGCCCAGCCAGGTACCCTGGCTGGCGTTAAACGCCAGAAACCCGTTTATCACTGGGCGTTTTGTTGAACGCCCAGGATGTTGCAATTCTGGCGTTAAACGCCCAGAATGGCACCCATGCCACTTTTTGTCCTGGCTCAAAGACTCTAGATGACAATTTCTTGTCATGCCACTTTTTTGCTTTTTCCTTATAAATTTTTGCATTTTCAAAAGCATTGAGTCTGAACTCTTCTAGCTCATTTAGCTAGAGCAATCTTTTCTCACCAGCTAACTTAGCATCCATGTTTAGGAATCTGGTTGCCCAGTATGCTTTATGTTCTAGTTCTACGGGCAGATGACAGGCCTTGCCATACACAAGCTGGTATGGAGAGGTTCCTATAGGAGTCTTGAATGCTGTTCTGTATGCCCACAGAGCATCATCTAAGCTCTTTGCCCAATCCTTTCTTTGGGCAATTACAGTCTGTTCCAGGATTCTCTTTAATTCTTTGTTAGAGACTTCAGCCTGCCCATTTGTCTGTGGATGATACGGAGTTGCTACTTTGTGGCTAATTCCATATCGAACCATAGCAGAGTAAAGCTGTTTATTGCAGAAATGGGTGCCCCCATCACTGATTAGTACTCTGGGAACACCAAATCGGCTGAAAATATATTTCTGGAGGAACTTCAGCACAGTCTTGGTATCATTAGTGGGTGTGACAATTGCTTCCACCCATTTAGATACGTAGTCTACTGCCACCAGAATGTAAGTGTTTGAGCATGATGGTGGGAAAGGACCCATGAAGTTAATACCCCATACGTCAAACAACTCAATCTCTAAGATCCCTTGTTGAGGCATGGCATAACCATGAGGTAAGTTACCAGCTCTTTGGCAACTGTCACAGTTACGCACAAACTCTCGGGTATCTCTATAGAGAGTAGGCCAATAGAAGCCACATTGGAGGACTTTAGTGGCTGTTCGCTCACTTCCGAAATGTCCTCCATACTGTGATCCATGGCAATGCCACAGGATCTTCTGTGCCTCCTCTCTAGGGACGCATCTGCGGATCATTCCGTCTGCACATCTCTTAAAGAGATATGGTTCATCCTAAGTAGTACTTTGCATCAGAAATTAGTTTTTTCTTTTGCAACCTACTGTACTCCTGGGGTATGAACCTCACATCTTTATAATTTGCAATGTCTACAAACCATGGTGCTTCCTAAATGGCAAAAAGTTGCTCATCCGGAAAGGTCTCAGAGATCTCAGTAGGAGGGAGGGACGCCCCTGCTACTGGTTCTATCCGGGACAGGTGATCAGCTACCTGGTTCTCTGTTCCTTTTCTGTCTCTTATTTCTATATCAAACTCTTGCAGAAGCAACACCCATCTTATGAGCCTGGGTTTTGAATCCTGCTTT
>NC_029785.2:124995468-124998983 GCF_000816755.2 Arachis ipaensis | reverse complement strand
TTATTCCTAATCTAAGCAACAAGATAAACCGTCAGTTGTCCAAACTCGAACAATCCCTGGCAACGGTGCCAAAAACTTGGAATTCGAAATTACAATCACACTTTTGCAACTCCGCATAACTAACCAGCAAGTGCACTGGGTCATCCAAGTAATACCTTACGTGAGTAAGGGTCGATCCCACGGAGATGACTTGAGTTTCTTGTTTTTGTTGTGTTGCTTTCAACTCTTCATTTCTCAACGTTGAATGTTGGTTGATCTTTCAACATGCTTGTTCATTCAAGTTGTTTGTTGGTTTGTCTTTCATGTCTTTTGTTGGTTTGTCATTCATCAAAACCTACGAATACAAACTTCGCATACAAGCAACATGATTTACATTTTCTACTATCTTCTTCTTCATGCACGCAAGGCTCCTTCCATGGCAAGCTTTATGTTGGGCATCACCGTTGTCAATGGCTACTTCCCGTCCTCTCAGTGAAAACGTTCCAAATGCACTGTCACCGCACGGCTAATCATCTGTCGGTTCTCGATCATGTCGGAATAGGATCCATTGATCATTTTGTGTCTGTTACTACGCCCAACACTCGCGAGTTTGAAGCTCGTCACAGTCATTCCTTCCCAGATCCTACTCAGAATACCACAGACAAGGTTTAGACGTTCCGGATCTCAGGAATGGCCGCCAATAATTCTAGCTTATACCACGAAGGTTCCAATCTTAGATTAGAAACTCAAGAGATACACATTCAAGCTTGATTGCATGTAGAACGGAAGTGGTTGTCAGGCACGCGTTCATAAGTGAGAATGATGATGATTGTCACGGATCATCACATTCATCCGGTTGAAGTGCGAATGAATATCTTAGAATAGAAGCAAGCGTGATAGAATGGAAAATAGTAGTAATTGCATTAATTCATGAAGAACAGTAGAGCTCCTCACCCCCAACAATGGGGTTTAGAGACTCATGCCGTAGAGAATACAATATGAAATGTGTAAAGTGTCATGAGGTACAAGATGAATCACTAAAAGTAGTTTTTATAGTAAACTGGTGACCTAGGGTCACAGAAAATGAGTAAGCTAGGGTGTTTATTGTAAAAATCCACTTCCGGGGCCTACTTGGTGTGTGTTTGGACTGAGCATTGAAGCTTTCATGTGTAGAGACTTTTCTTGGAGTTAAACGCCAGCTTTTGTGCCAGTTTGGGTGTTTAACTCCAGTTTTTATGCCAGTTCCGGCGTTAAACGCCAGAATTCTTGAGCTGACTTGGAACGCCTATTTGGGCCATCAAATCTCGAGCAAAGTATAAACTATTATATATTTATGGAAAGCCCAGGATGTCTACTTTCCAACGCAATTGAGAGCGCGCCAATTGGGTTTCTGTAGCTCCAGAAAATCCACTTTGAGTGCAGGGAGGTCAGAATCCAACAGCATCTGCAGTCCTTTTTCAGCCTCTGAATCAGATTTTTGCTCAGGTCCCTCAATTTCAGCCAGAAAATACCTGAAATCACAGAAAAATACACAAACTCATAGTAAAGTCCAGAAGAGTGAATTTTAAATAAAAACTAATAAAAATATAATAAAAACTAACTAAAATATACTAAAAATGTACTAAAAACAATGCCAAAAAGCGTATAAATTATCCGCTCATCACTTCTCTTCCACCCACATCTTCATTGGACCAATATCTCCAACCCATAATGCAAGAAAAACAAGAACTTCTAAATCGTTGCCAAAATCAAGGGGAAGCCGTGGCTAGCTTAACCGAAGTGGTGAGCCAATTGGCATCATTGTGCTCAACTATCCAAGATACCCTTATTGCTAAATGTGGAGGATTAATTGAGGAGCACAATGAGAAGGAGAATTTGGAGCTTTAAAGTGGAGAAGAGGAGTTGAAGCAAGAAGTGCAACCAAGGGAAGAAGCTGAGATAATTGAGCCAGAAGGAATAGTTGAAGAATTAGGGGAGGTTGATCAAGACTTAGACTCAATCTTTGATGAGTTCTTGTCCTCACTACAAATCACCTCAAAGATCCTATTGAGCCTTCTTCCATTGAGCTTGAGAGCGATGTTAAGGAGGGTGCACAACCTCCTAGGCATATGATGAATGATAAAGAATTAGAAGAAGTTGAGCAAGTAATAATTCTTCCTCTTGATGATGATTCTCCACCAACACATGTTCCTTTTGGTATTTGAGGAATCTTCTCCCATTAAAATTGAGGTAGATGTTGAGATAAGTTCCATATTACCTCCAAGTTGTGACATGAAGGATGGAGAAAAGCTAGAAGAGGTTGGTGAAGAAGAGATTGAATGTGAAGAACCTTTTCAAGAGGTGAACATGGAAGATGCTTGTTAAGAGGTGGAGGTAGTCAAAGAAGAGCACAAGAGAGAGGAGCTCACATTGTCAAAGTTGTTGGAAACCTCCCTTCCTAAGTCACCATCATCCTCTACACCATTCAAGTGGGTAAACTTCATATCCATTAGCTTTCTTATTCCACTTGAATATGGGTTGCTTGAAACGGATGGTCAACTTAGAGCTCTTTGTGGAATGAAAAACAAGAAAGGGTTGGTTAGTGGTTGACATCATAATTCTCAGTTCATTATGGTTGGAAACTCCAAGTTTAGGAGCAATTGTTGGTGTATTCCTCAATTGATAGGATCTAGGAGGATGTTTGAGTGTCCTCATGAGAAATCCAAGGCTAAACCACCCGGATGGAATCACGATGTTCAACTTGAAGATGGGTGTGAAAACAAAGTGTGGAATCCCAGATCACACAAAGAGAATCAATTTTGGGAGCTCAAGGTTTGTGATGAACTCCATCAAAGCTTGGTGATATTAATTTTGAATGATGGAGCTTATTGGAAGTCCAAGCATTAGTGGATGTTCAAGGATGGATTCAAGCACAAGCCACCTTGATGAAATCTCCCCATAAGTCCAACTTAAGGACAATAAATAAAAGTACTAGGTGGGAGACACCCCACCATGGTAAACTCATTTCATTTTTTCTCTTTTATAAATATTGGTAAAGTAGTTTAATTTCATGTTTTGTTTAGTTAGTTGAGTTTATTTGTAAGTCTAGTATGTTAAATAGGGTTTGATAGTGTTTTGGTAGTTATTTTGAGATTTTGAATGCTTGGTTTGGTGCAAGAAATTGAAAAATTTTGAAAAACAGAGCACTATGCCACGCGTACACGTCACCCACGTGTACGCGTGACCCCAAGAATTTCAACCACCCACGCGTACGCCTCGCCCACGCGTACGCGTGACATCCAAATTTTTCAGGGCCAGTACAAAAACCAGAGAGTTGTGCGCGTTTTGGGCTGGAATTGTGCCTCTAGCACAAAATCCACCCACGCGTACACATCACTTATCTCTCTCTTCACTCACGCGTGCACGTCGACAATGCGTACGGGTCGCATGCCACTTTGCAACTCACGTGTACGCGTGACCCTGCCCTGTTTCACCCACCTTCTTTTCTTCTCTTCTTTCCATTTCTTTCCTTCTTCTCTCTTCTTTTCTTTTCTTTC
>NC_029785.2:124987014-124995245 GCF_000816755.2 Arachis ipaensis | reverse complement strand
TATCACCATTTTTTGTTAGTTAATTTTTGTTTTCATGATAAGTATTGGATTACTAATTTTGTTTGCTGTTTATTGCTGCTTATTATTAATTGAATGCTATTTTAGCATAATTATTTTTGATATTCATTGTTGGATTTCTTTTATCGAGGTTAACTTTTGTTACTTGGTTTTGAACTCTTCATACTAACATTTTTGAATACCAAGTACATGTGACATTGCCTTCAAACCTTTCTAAATCTTTTGAATTGTATGTTTGGCCACCATGCATTCATCATCCATTGTTAGGTAATTGTGTATAATCAATGCATTTTTTTGTTAGGTGATGCTTGTTTATGATTAATTCTTATCACCTATTTCATGCATTGAGATTTTGGAATTGTGAAATTGGATCGAAAGCTTACCTAGCTAGTGACATATTTTTGAGCTTTTCAAGCTTTGTGGACCATTCTTGCTATGTGATTGATTTTAAGTTCTACCTCTTTTCCTAAGTTCCGTAGCACCAATGTCTCCCACTTCTATGTCAATTAGGTATTGCGAATAAAATTCAAAGTGTGTCATTGATTGATGTATAAGTTTCATATTCCATTTTGTTCATTAAAGTTACCTTGCACATCAATCTATGTCCATATCTTCATCTCTTTCACAATTGCTTGATTATTTAATTGAGTGCTTTCATGCTTCTTTATGTCTTGTTTGTTTATCTTGACCTACAAGCTTTCTTTGAAGTATTCCAAGCACACTAGAATAAGTGAAGTGTATGCTTTCTTTTGTGTAATTGTGACATAGCTTCTTGTACTAGGGTGTGAGTTCTAAACCACGTGCAATCTTAGAATTGACACACCTATTTTTCATCAATGTCACACTAATTCACTCACTTCATTCTAGTGATCCTTACCTCATTCTAACAATTTACACTTCCTTGCTTTTTCATTCTCTCATCTTACTGTGTTATTTTCTATTTTTCATGGGTGAGTCATCATAAGCAAAAATGGAAGCGGGAGAAAGAACATGCAGCAGCCGGTTGATCCACTAGCTGAAGGTGGCAATCCGAAAAGTCGCCGTACCCCCTTTCTCATCTCTGAATGCACTGAGGACGGTGCAAACTTTTAAGTGTGGGGAGGTCGTCCGACCAATCGGCGTTCTTGGGTGACAATTTCTAATCCCAACACTTTTGCATTTTATTTTTAGGTCTTTTAAAATTTTTAGTTGCATTTTCTTATTTTGCACATATATATAATAAGCTTAGTTAAAATAATGAAAATTTCCAAAGATTTTATCTATAGGGCACCCAAAAAATTTTATTTTTTTAGAACTTGCTTGAATTATATATTGTGGATCATGTTTTTGAGCTAAGAACACATAAGCATGTGAGTTTTGAGCCTAATTGTGTGGTTACATCATATAACCACTTATTTCCATTCTTGTGTGTATTATTCTCTTTTTATGATTGCAATCTTTGATTTGTTTGATTCTTTATGTCCATTATTTTGTGTATGAATGCACTTATATGATTAAGGCCATTGTTTCATATAGCTCACTTACCCAAATAGTCTACCTTTTATCTTCCATTGTTAGCCAACTTTGAGCCTATGTTAAACCCATTTGTTCTTAGTTTTAGCACATTACAAGCCTAAGTGAAAAATAATAAATGTCCATTGTTTTGATCTTTGATTAGCTTAGGCTAGTGAGAGTGTTTATCATTTAATTTTGGGAGAGAGTTGGGAACATTGGGCAGAGATAAAAGTGTATTTTGTAGTTTTGTTGAAAATCATGGGAATTAGGTACATACTCATGTATCAATTATGTTTAAACCATATACATTGATACTTTTGTATATATTTTAGTTTGAAAAAAAATGAGAAAAACAAAAAGAAAAATAAAAAAATAAAAAAAATAAAAAAGAAAGAAAAAGAAAAGCAATAAAAAGGGGACAAAATGTCCCAAAGTGAAGTTCAATAATAATCGATGCATATGAGTTGTGATCAAAAGAGAATGCATGAGTATGTGAAAAGTGAAGAATGGGTAGTTAGGTTAGCATTTAAATTGTATAGGTTGTCATATAGGTGGGGAGTTTAAGTTAATCAAAGATTCAAATTCTAGTCCACTTAGCCATATACATCCTCCCTTGACCCTAGCCCCATTATAACCTATGGATAAGTCCTTATGATATTTGTATGCATGCATGAAATAATTGTTGATTGTTAGATGAGAAACAAATCTTAGAAAGCATGATTAGAGGAGAATTGAGTGAATCAACCCTATATACTTGAGTGACTAGAACGGATACACATCCGGTGAGGGTTCGATTGCTCAATTACATGTTTTCACCTATGATCATCTCTTTTCTTGCAAGTTTGTAAATTCTTTTAATAACTTAATTCAATTGTGGATTTGACTTAGTTTCTATTACCTTTAGCCCTCATGTTCATATATGTATTCTTGAGAATTGATTTATTTTGATCAAGTAGTTGCATTCATTTAGATAGATTGTATGTATGTAGGTAGATTGCATATAGATACTTTGCATTGAATAAATGTTGATACCCTTTGTTTCTTTCTTGAGTTTAGCATGAGGACATGCTTAGTTTAAGTGTGGAGAGGATTGATAAACCCCAATTTTATAGTTTATCTTGTGCTTAATTTAGGGGATTTTATTAACTTTTCTCACATTTATTCAATGAATAGCATGGTTTTGTAATTCTCCCTAAATTTGTGCTTAAGTGTGAAAACATGCTTTTTAGGCCTTAAAATAGCTAAATTTAATTCACCTTAATTCCATTCGATGCATTGATATATTTGTTGAGTGATTTCAGATTCATAAGGCAAGTATTGGATGGAAGAAGTGAAGAGAAAAGCATGCAAAGTGAAGAATTCATGAAGAAATGAGCATTTGGAGAATTCATGGCCACTCGCACGCGTCACCCACGCGTACGCATGAGTAAGAGATCTGCAAGCCATGTGCACGCGTTAACCATGTGTACGCGTGAGGAGGAATTTTGCAAGTGACGCGCACGCGTCGTCCACGCGCACGTGTGACGAATGGCACGAGACCTACTTAAAGTGAATTTGCTGGGGGCGATTTCTGAGCTTCCCGGGCCCAAATCCAACTCGTTTTTGAGGCTATTTCATGCAGAATTGAAGATTGGACAAGGGAAGATCAATTAGTTTAAGTTAGGTAGTATGTAGGTTAGTTTTCTACAGAGAGAAGCTCCCTCTTCTCTCTAGAATTAGGGTTCTTAGGTTAATTTTGCATCTTAAATCTAGGGTTTAATTCTTGCTTTCATCTACTTTTTCTTGCAATTTATTGTTCTTTCCTCTTAGCTTTTCTAGTTTTACTTGTCATTTCCTTTATTTTGTTAATTTTATGTTGATGAACTCTTGTTGGATTTGGCTTTTCTTTAATGCAATTTATGTTTATGCTCCTTCATTGTTTAATTGAGTTGTTGTTAATTTCTTGCATTGGGTAGTTGTTAGATTTTATATTTCTTGAAATTTAATATGCTTTTCTTTTATGCCTTTCAAGTGTTTGATAAAATGCTTGGTTGGATGTTAGAGTAGTTTTTGAGCATTCTTGGCTTGGAAAGAGAAATTAGGCAATCTTGAGTCATTAAGACCTAACTTATGTTGGTGATCTAGAGTTGTTAGTTAATATTATTTCCATTGACTCTAATCTCTTGCTAATTCAATTAGTGAGTTGATTAGGATTTTTGGATTAAGATTAACTAGTCTTATTTGACTTTCTCCCTATGTTGAAGATAACATTGTACCTTCTTCCGATGTTGGAGATGACTAAATAGGATAAGCTCTTGTTAATCATTGTATGGTAATTAATGACTAGGATAGAAAGTCTAGATTCTCAACTCTTGCCATTAATGTCTCCCTTTATTACTTGCTTTCTTTAGTTGTTCGGTTTATATTCTTGTTATTTACATTCTTGCCTTTTTACCAACCCACCCCTTGGATACCATAACCAATAATATGCATACCTCACTGCAATTCTTTAAGAAGACGACCCGGGACTAATACTCTCGGTTATTTTTATTGGGTTGGACTTGTGACAACCAAAACTTTTAAACTTTGATTTGAGGATCGAATGTCGGTTTGGGCTATACTCACAACGAAATTATTTTGTTAAATTCTGAACCGGTATAAATCTTCATTATCATGAGGGAATCACCCTGACGCGCCAGTGATGTTGCTGCTGCTCGCATCCTCTGTGGAGTCCTCTTCCTCGGTCTCAAAAGATCTAGAGTACAGATCCGCCATCATCTGGTCAATCCACGCCTTTGGGTTAAACTCAATTGAAGGTGTAGAACTAGAGCTTTCAGGAACTCCTGTCCTGTCGAATACTGGCTCAGCTACAGGGGATGGTGGTTGACCGTCGGGCATAGGTACGTCAGGAACTACTTGATCCTCTTCGAGGTTGAACCATGGTGGATACTCGGGTATGTCAATGATCGGAGACTCCAGTATTGGCTTTGCCATATTCAGAGGGTAAGGCGGAAAAGGATACTGGCCTCTGCCGGGGTGAAGCTTGGATATCAATGTATCATAAGGCATGTTAGGGTTAAACTCCTAGCTGAGCAGAGGGTGAGAGAAAGGACGGTCGGTAAGATAGTAGGTATGTGTATGCGGACTACCCCAAAACACCGCGCTCCCCGTCGCGGGGTCCACATATCTGCCGTACGCTGGGTACTCAAAGAAGATCATGACGTTCCCTATCTGCGGACATGGGAAAAAGGGGGTGAGAACCTAAGGTTCCTAGTAGGGTACTATACAAAAAATCTAAATGGATCTGCAGCCTAAGTCTAATCATTTATAAGGTCACAACAGTAATCAATCATACAAACAGATGTAATCACAAGTATATAACAGTATAACAGTCACATATACAAGTAAGCAGACACAAGCAAAGAAATTCAACAACCAAGTATGATGCATGTCTGGTCCTACGCAGGTCATGAGCTCATGCATCGGTTGGCTACCCGCAACCTGACGTTACTCGGCCCAAGTCCGGATATGGATACTCCACTGGGTCGATCGCGCACCGGTGCCCGAATTACAATCACGACACTAATAAAGAATGATCCAAAAATACAATGTGCTCCCAGTGAGTAGCAGTCCATATGGCGGGCATCCCCATATTCATATAATCTCTGGCCAGGCGGGATGAAAGTCTGCTCTGCCAGGTACTTCTTAGCACCTTGGGGTTTACAGTTTCTTTTTCCGTGACACATCTTAACAAAATTTATTTTTAAGGGACTTCTCCTCCCTTCTTTTATAAAAACTTGTGCCCGACTCTTTCTTAAAATGTCTCAACTTTGTCATAGTTTACCATTATGCCCTTTTTATTTAACTTTTCTTTTTACTATTTTCATTAGGTTTTTAATGACTTTTTCACCCCTAATGTTATTATTTTACCATTGTATCTTCATATTTTTCCTAATATACCTTTTCTTCTTGATTAAGTTAATTATTCATTTTTAATTTGACTTTATGCCTGAAATTACTAATATGCCCCTAAGTACTCTAGTTTTTACCATTTAATCCAGAGGTAATATAACAGTATTTTACACATATTTAGCAAGCCAAAATAGTGGTAACTCACAAAATCTCCAAAAATTCAAAACAAGCACAAATTCACCACATAGTGGCTCATATGAGCATCGAAAATAAGCACAATCATGCTCTAACTAATTCTAACCCTTACCTCTTATGTAATTTAGTTAGTAAACTTTTTTCACACTAGAAAACGTGCATACAAGGGCAAAAACATAGCTGGTGGTGGTGGGTTTCGTTTTTGGGCCTAAAGTGTCGTAAATCGTCGAAATTCAACCACTGTGAGTTCAAAACTCCTTGACTCCTTAGGTGTGCTTCATAGGTACTTCAAGAGGAGTTCTCTATATATGAAGGAGAGTAAGGATTCATCATGGTTACTGTTTTTTTTTTTAAAGAAAAAACGAGAAAGAACAAGAGTTTACCTAGCCGAATTCGGTATAAACGCAAATATTGGCGAAAACGGACAAGGTTTTGTACTTGTATAGTTTGAGTCCTTGAAGAATACTTGAAGAATAGTGTATGAATAGTGAGATAAGAGGATAAAAATGCAGGTTGTGTGTGCAGAATTTTCTCTGTTTCTCTTCTCTCACTCACGGTTCTTATCTTTCTCTTTATGGTAAAATGTTATTGAATTTTTTGCTTGGTAATTGTCTTAAATAAAATTTGTATAACCTAATCAAATGTTAAATTGCAATTAATAGGCCGTAAATATACGTGGTATAGGGATAATTAATGCAACAAAATTGAACGAATTTTTGTCGACAAAGAATTACTAGCAGCGTGCAACTATATCTATTTAAAGGGACTCTTAAAGGCCTTATCAGACCATTGCCCTTTGTTGGTTCATACTAACAAAGTGGATTGGGGACCTAAGCCTTTTCATACGCTTAATGCTTGGCTGGGTCATGGAAACTTTCTAAAGATGGTAAAGCGGGAATAGGGTGAGTTGGAAGAAGGAAATATAACATCCTACCATACAGAGCCTTACGCTGCAGTCATAAGTCAGAGGTGCGAGGCATTACGACACCTAAAACTTAAAAGTACGTACGTAGTATTTGAAAAACAATGATATATCAAGGAGCTTGTGAAGAAAAGATGACATAGCAAGCATCGGATTACAGAAATGAAAGAAACATATATATGAGTTCAAAGGAAATACATAGCAAATATTAGTCTCGACCTGTAAAGATAAAGCCGGTTAGAAAGTATAATACAACCCCTCAGGTTACAAAATATAAGATGTTTCTCCATAAATCAACCTCTAAGAGGGATATACAAGTATGTGTTCAAAAGTGGAGAATGTAAATACACTAAGTACAAAATAAAAATCTAAAAATAGTCTTTGCTTTCCACAGAAAGTCTGGCACGCTCAATGAGGTACATCATGTCTTGTATTTGAAAATAACAAAATCCGACAATGGGTGAGAACCTGAAAGTTTCCAGTAAGATAATAATTCCAAATAGAGGCTATGTAAAAAGATATGAACCCCTAGGCAATCTTAAACTCCAATCATTCAAGGTTCAAGCCTAGGGTCCTTTCTAAATCTGAACATGATAATCAGACTAATTCTCAGTTAAATTAGTAATTTTTGATTCCTAACTCTACTCAATACAAGTTATCAATCATACTAGTGATCTCAAAATCTCAGTCTTTTCCAATACAAGTCATTATCTCTCTCTCTCTCTCTCTCTCTCTCTCTCTCTGTATCATAATTATCCAAATTCCATAATTTTATATCAAGGCTCAGTCTCAATGGGATCAATTTATTCTCAATAATTAGTCTCAATCTCAACCCAGAGCAAATGGGGCAAACCATAACCCTTGCATCTACCCAGGGAGTTCCAATCTCAATCCGGAGTAAGTGGAATAAAGCCACCATTGCATCTATCTAGGGAGTTCCAATCTCAACCTAGAGTAAGTGGGACAAAGCCACAACCTTTGTATTTACCCAGGAAGCTTAAATATCAATCAAAAGCAAGTGGGGTGAACCACAACCCTTGCATCTACCCAGGGAACTCAAAATATCAATTAAATTTATTTTTCATCATCCAGATATATCAATACATCGCATTAAGAACAACCCTCAACGTCACCATCGCCAGCATAAGGGATCTCTCACTTATTCAAACACGTACAAAATAATACAAAGCATACACAAATAGAGGAAGCAGGTAAAGCAATTAGTTCAAATTAGGGGTGTTCGTAGTGCGGTTTGGTTCAGTTTTTAAGAGAAAAGTCATCCGATCAAATCGTTTAATTGAACTGCAGTTCGGTTTGGTTTGATTTTTTATTGAAACCATCTGAACCGAATCAAACCAATTAAAATCAGTTTGATTTGGTTCGATTTGTTTGGTTTTTTCAATCATTAAAAAAATGTAAAATTATAGCCATCCTTGCCTAACAAAATTAAGCCATAATACCATAGCCATATGAATCATAGTATGCAAAAGCTGATAAAAAAAACTGACTAAATCATAGCAATGGGTGATGGAACACAATAACTATTATCAATCAACCATTACTTCTATCCGCTGCACATATACCAGGTAATTTAAAACTGTCTTCCAAAAAAATATTATCAAAATATGAATACTGCAGCAACATGATTGACTATATGCTTATTATGTTTTACAGCTCAATCATTATTCTCTCTAAAGACTGAATTCAGCAC
>NC_029785.2:124983528-124986705 GCF_000816755.2 Arachis ipaensis | reverse complement strand
AGAAATACAACCAAGATAATTCTAAAAATTTTCATGTGGTGCACCAATTCTACAATTTCTTCCTTTTTCACCTTCCCCTTTCCTGCATTATCATTAAATAAACAAAAACTTCAGAATCAACCTAAATCAAAATTACCCTAAATAAAAACAGAACAAAAAGTTCAAAATTAAAAAACAAAATCAGATCAATAACTCAACCATAGAATTAAGAACAAGCCAACCAAGTGTTCATTACAAATCAGAGTCAATAAGAAGACTAAACCAGAAATTACAAAAATAGAATCAGAACAAAAAAACAAACCTGAGGCCTAGATTCCATTACAGAGAAAGACGGAGAAGAGACTGGACAAACGACACGGCCTCAACAACGAATGCGCGATGGGCAACGACGAACGCGTGATGGGCGACATGTGTGACAAACGGTGGCGGCTTCGACTGTGAGAGAAGGAAAGGAAGAGGCTGCGACTACAAGAGAGGAAAAGGATGCTGCGAAAGGAAGAAAATGGATGGACTGTGAATGCAATGGTGGAGACTGGAGAGGCTGACTGACTATGTGAGGAAGAACGTGGAGAGAGACTCTGGTCCAAGAGCTGTGCGACGCAGAAGTAAAGGAGAGTGTGAGTGAGAGTGTTAGGGAATTGTATTATTAGGGTTAGGTTTAATTTAAGATATTTTGGGGCTTTAAATTAGAGCAGCGGTTCGGTTCGGTTTGGTTCAAATTTTTTATGTTAGAACCAAAAACCGAACCGAACTAAACTAAAAACAGCAAACATTTAATTTTTCGATTTTTCGTTTATTCGGTTTATTCAGTTTTCGGTTTTTTTAGTTTGGTCCATCGGTTTTGTTTGGTCTGGTTCGGTTTTGATCACCCCTAGTTCAAATAGCAAGTAGATACAATTATTCAATAAAGCAAGCCAAATACAAGATGTACACCCAATTAATACACACAAAGACAAATGATGCATGTTTGTCCTACTGGCCATGAGCTCATGTGTCAATTAAACTGTTAGAATCTGACACATCCGGTAGCTAACCTGGACATTGTCTCTCGATTGTGTCTCCAGGAGAAAAAACATATTCCGGATTATAACAAGCTGGTCTCGTCTCAGAGGGAGAGTGCCATATCACCTTTTTACTGGAGGTATCATTCTGTCTCAGAGAGAGAGTGTATTGTCACTTGTCTCAGAGGGAGAGTGTCATGTCATCTTGCAATTAGAGAGAACATGGACAAAACAACCCACCACATCCCCAAAAAGGAATACTCTCAGCTTATCACAAGCTGGTCTCAGAGGGAGAGTGTCTTGTCACTTTCTCATTGGGGGTACCATTTTGTCTCAAAGGAAGAGTGCCCTGTCACCTTCCTCAAGTCATACCACAACCATAAATAAGAACGATGGAACTACGGTCCTTGTCCAGTGCAGGTGCCAAATCAATACGCAAGTGGGATAAGACAAACGTCCTTGCTAATCCAGCCATTCAGGCCATACTCAGTCAACATCAATGTCTTTAACCTATTTCACAAGTTATTATATTTATTAACCACAATCCTTTATCCATTATCAGATTTAGATTCATTAATCTCAATTCGTCATTAAGTAATTAATTTCACTTCCTTGTGAGCAGGACAATGCCAATGTCCTTACCGTGGGTGGGACAAATCACCCTGTCATCTGGTTTAACCAAGCGTGTATCTAGAAACAATTTACTTTAACTCATTCCGTATTCTCACACTAATTCTAGAGCCAAAAAACTAGGTATCGAACCTTAATTGGAATTTATGGAAGTTTACAAGCATGCCAGAAAAGTCAAGCAGTTAAAAACAGAAATTATGTGAGAAAATACGACTTGTGCATATGCATCACCCTTGTGCGTACGCACAAATCAGAAAGGCTTCTCAGCTTGTGTATACGGACGAGTACTAACACCCACCTTGTTGGGTGCGCACGCACCATATTGTGCGTTGGCACGCAAACCAGAATTTCTGGTTTTTTTTTTGCAAACTCTCAGATTTCAGATTTTTATACCAAATTCCAAAATTTCATAACTTTCTCCACAAAATTTTATTTTTCTTCATTCTTAAACTATTTTAAAGATCATTTCACTAGCTTTAATCTAACACAAATTTCATTCGATTTCGAACTCCGAGCGCCAAGTTATGGCCCGTCGAAGTTAGTCAAAAATTAGTTTTTACTAAATTTCACGTAAGTGTTATTCACTAATTCTCAATTCAATTCAACTCAAAACCAACCCAAAACCATTCCTAGGCATCCTCAACGCATAATTCTCAATTCTCTATCTATCCCCACAATTCAAGACTTAATCAACTCAATTTCAACACCATCAATCAATTTTAACATTTAATCCATCATTAGTCAAAACTAAACCATCAATCCCACAATAATTCACACAATACCAATATATCCAATATCACAAACAACCAAACATCAATTATCTCACACCACTTATCTCTACTTATCAAATAGGAGATTCATCACCCTATCACGACCTCTGACCCAATTTTGACATCAATCAACATCATAAATATTCATATCACTCAATCTATAATATTGCAACCAATTTCAATCCAATCCTATCCTAGGAACAATTAACCTAGATTTTCACATAGTGTTACATGGTGCCTATCCAAAATTAAGATCCGTACCTTTGTTGACGGTGATCTCAACCTCCAAAAACTCTTCTCCAACAATACCAACCTCCACCAAATCCTCATCACTTTGATCTGTAACTCAACTCCGCACCAAATCAACGCCAATGCCAATTCCAAACGAGCCGAGATAATTCACACATTCTAATCACAATAATAACTCAACTTTCATACTAGGATTTTACTCAAAATTATGGAGAATGAAGGGAGTTAAGCTTCCTTACCTTAACCCAGAAATCCATGCTAGAGTACCCCTAAAGAACCAAAATCACAAGATTTCAACTCACACATACCCCCAAAAATACAAAACCAAAGAGAATGGAAACCTAGGTAGGGATTTCGTGTTTACTTAGCACAATGCCTAAATAGAATTAAAGATGGATCCAAGACGAACGCGTGACCACAAACGACTCGTCAATCGGAGCTCTGAAGCAAAAGTTATGGATAAATAAAGATGGTGATAAATAGTGTTAAGGTTCCTCTCTCTCTCTCTCTCTCTCTCTCTCTCTCTC
>NC_029785.2:124970007-124983471 GCF_000816755.2 Arachis ipaensis | reverse complement strand
GTGGCCCGGGTTCAGGTGTGATAAATTTGGTGTGAACTGGATAAAGTCGTAGTTTAAGGGGTAAACTCTCTCTCTCTCTCTCTCTCTCTCTCTCTCTCTCTCAAGTCCGATTCAATTGTTTTAGCTCGTTGACCAAGTTTTGGGTCAAAACCTTTAAAATTAGTGCTTTAATTCATATCTTAATTATTTTTATTCTCCTAAATTATAAATTTTCTATTTTCTAATCTTTTTTATTTTTAATTAATTTAGTAATTAATTATTCAGTATTTATCGAAATTTTACAGAAAATATAGTGGAGAAGTTAAAATGGCTAAGAAGGCCACTTAGGTGTTGGAATAAGGATAGGTTTGGCTTGATTCACAATAATATTGAGAAGGTAGAGAGGGAGATGCAGAGGATTGATAAGCAGATTGAACAAGGAGAAATGGATGAATGCTCGTTAGCAAGAAGTAGAGCTTTACAGGTGTTAGCAGAACGTTGGTATACAAAGAAAGAATTTTATTAGAAACAAATGTCACGATCAAGATTTGCTTTAAGTATGGATCAAAACACAAGTTTTTTTCATGCTATCACTGAACAAAGGAGGGGTGCTAAAGTATGAACAATATATGAATACAAGGGAAGATCTTCAGTGGATCAAGAAGGGTAAAGAAAGTCGTGAGGGTATTCTTTAAGAAACTCTATACGGAGGAGTAATTTTCGAATATAGAGTTTGAAGCATTATTGGTGATTTCTATCACAAATGAGTAAGCGAAGGAGCTGGAGGTAATTCCAGATGAGGATGAGATAAAGAAAATAGTGTGGGAATGTAATCCAACAAGAGCAGCAGGACCAGATGGCTTTAACTTCAAGAGTATTAGAAAGCTATGACGAGTGATTGGTGTGGAGTTCTGTAGGATAGTGACAATGTTCTTTACAGATGGGATTTTACCAAAGGAGGCAAACTTGACTTGGGTGGCTCTTGCACACAAAGAAGGAGGAAAAGATGATCTTGGGAACTATAGACTAATAAGTATGGTGGAATATTTGTATAAGGTTATATCTAAGATGCTTGCAAATAGACTTCATGGTTTGATGCCTGGTCTTTGTAGGGGAGGCCCAATCGACTTTTGTAGAAGGAAGAAAGATTATGGATGGTGCTCTTATTGCTTGTAAAATAGTACACTGAATGAAGAAGAGAAAGGTCCTAGCATGGCTAATAAAACTAGACTTCCAAAAAGGACTTTTGTAGAAGGAAGAAAGATTATGGATGGTGCTCTTATTGCTTGAGAAACAGTACACTGAATGAAGAAGAGAAAGGTCCTAGCATGGCTAATAAAACTAGACTTCCAAAAAGTATACGACAGAATAAAATGGAGTTTTGTAGATATGGTTTTAAAAAATATGGGTTTTGGTGAAAGATGAAGGAAGTGGATTAAAGTACATGTCACTACAGCTAGTATGTCAATCTTAGTAAATGGGGTGGTAACTGAATCATTCTCCATGCAAAGGGTCTGCAATAAGGAGATCCACTGTCTCCTTTTTTCTTTATATTGGTGGGAGAGGTTTTAAATAAAATTCTGGTTAGACTTAGTGAGATGAGGAGAATCAAGACGTTAAAAAAGGGAAAGAAAAGATTAGCCTGTCTCATCTACAGTTTGCTGATGATACAATTTTATTTTGTCTCGGAGATTTAGAGTCTGTATGAAACTATAAGAGAACCCTAAAAGATTTTGAATTGATAACAAAGTTAAAGATCAATTTTGATAAATATGCAATAATTGGGATGAACTGTAAAGAGGTGGAAACTCTCCAGGCATGTGCTATTTTGGGTTGTAAAAGGATTGATCTCCCTATTCGGTATCTAGGAATTTCCTTGAAGGCTAATCCTAGAAAAGTTGTTACATGGACTTCGGTTATTAAGAGAATAGATGAAAGATTGAAGGGGTGAAAGGGTAAGTATCTAACAAAGGTAGAAAAACTAGTTCTAATAAAATCAGTTTTAAACAATTTCCCAATGTACTACTTAAGCATATTCAAAATCCCAAAGAAGGTGACAAAGAAGATAAATTCCTTAAAAGTGAGGTTTCTTTTGAGAAAAATTGGATGGAACGAGGGGAATGCTAGTTATAAGGTGGGAAGTAATTCAAAGGCCGAAAAAATATGAGGGCTCCAAAGTAGGAGATATTGAACTAAAGAATATGGCGTTGCTCTTTAAATGGTGGTGGAAGTTTAATAAGGAGAATTATCCTCTTTGGAAAAGGATAATGTGCTCGTGTAATGATCTATGTGGGGATGAACGACTCTACGATCAGGGACTGAAACTGAATACAGGACTTTGGTCGGATATAAGGAGGATTGAAGAGAAAAATGAGAGGTTGGCTACTTTATTTTTAGACAGGTTAAAGATATCAATTGGAAATGGAATAAAGTCAAAATTCTGGTCTCACCTGTGGTTAAAGGAAGGAGTTTTAATGAATAAGTTTCCAAGATTGTATATGATTGCAGCAAACAAAGATAGCCTCATTAGTAGATGTGGGCTGTGGAATGGATTGAAGTGGGTGTGAATCCATTGGAGAAGGCTGCTTAGGAAGTGGGAAGAAGAGATTTTTGAAGAGCTTTTATCAATCTATTTTTAATATATAAAAGTAGATATATAAGTTTACTTACATTATTTTTAAAATATCTTTTTTTTTTCTACTAATGTCATGTCAGCAACATCGTTTACTTGACAAAATATTAGAATCAACCATTCAATTTTTGTCAAATAAACTATTATTTCCAAATCAACAAAAAAAAATATATAAAAATTTGTAACCTACAAAGACATTTAATCCATATCTATATATTTATTATATCTCACCATTATGAACAATACAATAAATTTATAACTCCAATAATTAATTTGTTAATTTCTATAAATAACTCATTAAATATAATAAACATTAATAATAATATTAATAATCATAATAAATTTTTACGTTACAAATATTCAAATTCCATACTATTTGAACTACTTATATAAGTTTCTAATCACTATTCTTTCAAATGACATCAAATTTAATACGAAAAATTTATTTTCGAATTACACAACATCTCAAACTTACTCAATGGAACATTATTTTTTGAACAATATCACCAAACAAAAAGACAATTGGTTTATCAAAATTCGTGTGGTTCATCTATGGGAAACATTAACACCCACAAATAAAGAAGAGTCTCTTTGCTTAGAAATCATTATATTAGATGAAAAGGTATAAAACAAACATATTTATTATATTTTTAAATTAAATTTACGAAAAAATACTTTAATTATTTTTGTTTTTTATACTTTTTATATTATTTTATAATACTTTATATATAATTGTATTTTAATATCATTAAAAATTTAAAATTATACTTCTTTTAATATGCTATTTATTATTCCTTTTTAACTAATTATTAACTATGATTTACTAACACTGCAGGAAACACATCTTCATATCATTATGAAGAGAAATATGATGAACAAATTTAAACATTTGTTACAAGAAAAAAAAGTTTATATTATATTAT
The DNA here is from genome assembly GCF_000816755.2 of Arachis ipaensis. Classification (NCBI taxonomy): domain Eukaryota; kingdom Viridiplantae; phylum Streptophyta; class Magnoliopsida; order Fabales; family Fabaceae; genus Arachis; species Arachis ipaensis. Next base: position 124,979,937 of record NC_029785.2, on the reverse strand, counting down.
AAAAAATTTAAAAATAGAAGATGCAAATGATCTGGTATAGGCCAATTAAAGATACAATGAAATTAAACTTTTTACTCACAACTGTGAAAGAAATTAAAGATTCAATTTTGAACATTTTCCAAGACTATTTTAAATTTGCATCACTTAAGACATTGTCTGACAGAGTGGGTCAAAGAAAAATACTAACAAGTAATTTCATTTTATACTATTTTAATTATTCTTATTAAAAATAATTTATTCAAAAAAAAATCTACATATTTTGTTCATTTTATTGTAGATGTCATTAAAAAATTACATCAAGAGATTAAGAAGAAAGAAAACCATACAAATTCAAGACACATCTTTGGAAGAAAAATATACATGCAAAGATGGAACAAACAACATAATAGAAAGTGCATACAACTCAACAATTCATAAATAACATGCCTTCATAAGAACCTACGACAAAAAGAAGAAAGTAACAATTCTAACAATAACCAATAAAGAAAAAAGAGGACGAGCGTCACATAAGAAGACTAAGTCCATCAACTAAAATAAATATAAAAATTAAATTACTAAATAAAAATGTCACTTTGTACAACTCCAACATCCAAATTTTTTATACTACAAATTATTTAAAAAAAAATATCTTTTAAATTTAACTTTAGTTTACACATATTTAATTTAATTCTACAAAACATAACCATTTTTAATATTTATTATATACTATTATTAATTTACCGTCCGCGCATTGTGCGGGTGTAATTATAGTATTAAATAAGGTGGGGATGCAACAACATGCTCATTGACTTGGTAACATGAAAAATCTAGTTGTTTCTCTATTAAATCTTTATTGCAGGAATACTATGAAGATCTTTACTCAATTCAAGGAAGTGGGAAGAAGAGATTTTTGAAGAGTTGTTCTGGTTTTTATTTACGTTAGCTGTCTTGTGTCCTTCACCTTTCTATTAGAAATTTGTGAGAGGTGGAACTATATAAAAAAAACATATAACTGGATAATCGTATAAAATGTTATTAAATTCAAATTAAATATGATAATTTAATTCTGTTTTATTTAAAAAAAAATAGACCTCATTATGTGAATTACATATATATGATGACACATCATTTTGTTGGAGATGAAATGCTTTTTTTTTCCGTTGGAGACGAAATATACAGCAATAAATCCCTAAAATTTTAAATGGAAAAGAACTCTATGAAGAGTATTCAAACATCTATACAATATACTTATTAATAGCACAATCTTTGTATAGCAGGTGTTCTGACCTGTTAATGCCGAGGTATAACTCGCTCCACGGAAAAGATCGACAAGCTCCTTGTAGTAGAAGTAGAAAGCACAGCAATGGGAACCGAGGTGGTGGGTACCTGCAAAGGTCCTCCGACGCCCAAGTTAATAAGAGGAATTATGTATATATTTTTCTTAGGAAAAACTCGTTACCTTTTTGGTCTCTGTTCTTTTCCTTTTATCTTGGTTGATTGAGACTGACCGTTTCCATGTAACGTCCGAGAATTAAGTGCGAATCCGACGTTATTAGGAGAGTATGAATGCTGTCTTAATTAGAAAGTTCGGTTATAACCAAAGTTTGAACGTTGCCGAGCTATAAGTCGTAACCGACTTTTACCGTCCATATCACAGCCCCCAAGCTTGACCTGGTTTGGAGGAGACAGGTTGAGCTTTTCGTCGAGTTATAGCTCGGCATGTTCAGCCCCCAGGTCAACGTGTCTTACCTTGGTCAAGCCTGGAACGCGAAAGGGTTTCTTAAAGTAAATAGCATTTATTTATATAGGATATTGTGTTATTTATGTCTTAGGTGCAACTTCCAAGATCAATCTGTAGCCGTTAAAATTAATATAGATGGAAAGGCTAAGATTTATTTATGGAACTAAAAGGTTTAATTAAACTATCTTCTCTGTTTCAGGTTTTCACACGCATTGGAGTTTAAGTTGGAAAGATAAGTTTTTAAAGAAGAATGAGTAGAAGAGGTTAGTAATTTCTCTTCACCCCGTTCTGTTCTGATTGCTTTTTCTTTTTGATCTTTGTCAAAAAATGAGTGAGAAGAAGAAAAATTTGCTTCCTGAGGTTAAAGACGATGGTGATTATGAGTGGGTTGATGGTGATGTCCACTTACGGGCTTCTCTGTTTTCTGATATTGAGAGTGTGAGACAAATAAATGTTGGGAGGATAGTTAGGACGGGTTTTCATATAGAATTGCTTCCATGCAGTCGAGCTGATCGCGTTTTCCATAGGAAAAAAGATTTTGAAAATTTCTATGTTTACAGTTGTATGATTGAGGAGTTGCGGGTTAAAATTCCCTTTTCTGACTTTGAGTGTACTGTGATGAAACAACTTAATTGTGCTCCATCTCAGATACACCCAAATGGGTGGGCTTTTATCAGATGCTTTCAAGCTTTAATGGATTTTCTTGAAATTGAAGCAGAGGTGGAGTTGTTTTTTTCTTTGTTTCAAGCTAAGGGGGTGTGGAAAGGTTTGTGGATTAACTTAAACAGTACCCCGGGTTTTTCCATCTTTAAACTTTACAAATCATCTTTTAAAGATTTCAAAGAAATGTTTTTGAAAGTAAAATCAGTAGATGAAGAGTATCCATTTTACCTTGATGAGCATCTGGGGGAAAAATTCCCACTGTATTGGTGTTGTCATCCACAGCACATATTGGGACCTGAATTGATTAATAGCCGGAATGAATGCATTATCTCGTTTTTGATTGAAATGGTGGATAAGGGGGGGTTGATATCTGTTTCTGACCTACTTCCCTGGGAGGAAGATAGATCGGCTGTTTTAAGATATTTTGGTGAGAAAGCTTTTTCTTTTTTCTTTTTTTTTTTTTTTAAATTTTGCTACTTGGTTCACTGGTTTTTCGTGAAATTTGCAGCTGGTAATTTTCCTGGTGTAACTGCCTCGAGTCTGAGGTCCCGATTTAAAGCGAAGAATTTTGAGGGATCCTCATCAAATGCTGAAAAAGCGGATGGTGGGGCTGAGGTTGATCAACCGCTACCGAAGAAAAAGGGGATCATTTTCAAAAAAAGGAAATCGGATGCAGTTACTGAAAATGAGGGAGGGGTTGGAGAGGAGAAATTGCAACTCGATGACTTGCCGAACTTTATTTTAAAGCAAGAGAGGCTGCACTCTTTTGAGGAGGAGGAGGAGAATTCCTCGGTATGGAAAAATCAGTAGATGAAGAGTATCCATTTTACCTTGATGAGCATCTGGGGGAAAAATTCCCACTGTATTGGTGTTGTCATCCACAGCACATATTGGGACCCGAATTGATTAATAGCCGGAACGAATGCATTATCTCGTTTTTGATTGAAATGGTGGATAAGGGGGGGTTGATATCTGTTTCTGACCTACTTCCCTGGGAGGAAGATAGATCGGCTGTTTTAAGATATTTTGGTGAGAAAGCTTTTTCTTTTTTCTTTTTTTTTTTTTTTTAAATTTTGCTACTTGGTTCACTGGTTTTTCGTGAAATTTGCAGCTGGTAATTTTCCTGGTGTAACTGCCTCGAGTCTGAGGTCCCGATTTAAAGCGAAGAATTTTGAGGGATCCTCATCAAATGCTGAAAAAGCGGATGGTGGGGCTGAGGTTGATCAACCGCTACCGAAGAAAAAGGGGATCATTTTCAAAAAAAGGAAATCGGATGCAGTTACTGAAAATGAGGGAGGGGTTGGAGAGGAGAAATTGCAACTCGATGACTTGCCGAACTTTATTTTAAAGCAAGAGAGGCTGCACTCTTTTGAGGAGGAGGAGGAGAATTCCTCGGTATGGAACAAGAAATTCCCCTTCAGTGTTGTGGCCGATGAAATTGTTCAATCTGTGGCGGATAAAAGTAGGGTAGAAGGAGTTGGCGATATAGGTGTTGACCAATACCTGCAGGTAATTTGTGTGTAAAATGTGTGATGGTTTGTGCGTTCCTGTTTTCCTTTTTCGTTTGACATGTGTTGGTTTTAATATATCAGGTCTTGGGATTTCGATTGGCCAGTATTGGTCGTAGTCAGGAGAAAAAACACCAAAAGGAATTATCTGAAGTTTCGAAGTTTGCTGAATTAAAAAATCAATTAGTGCTGAGTGAGGTGACCGTTAAGGATTTGAAGAAAAAATTATCAGAGGCTGAGACCGATCTTAAAGTTGAAAGAGAATGTCATGAGAGAATTTCTGTTTTATTGAAAGAGAAAGAAAATGACCTGTCGATTGTGAATGATCGGATGATCGAGCTGTCTGCGAAGATGAAGCAATTTGAAGATAACAAGCAGGGTGATATCTTGGATGCTTTTGCAGAGGGCTTTGAGCGAGCTGTTAATCAAGCAAAGTTCCTTGCTCCTGATGGTGATTTCGGTGCCATGGATCCTGGTAAAGTGATTCAAGGCGGGAAGCTCGTAGATGATGAGGAGGCTGCTGAAGAAGGGGATGATAATCTTGCCGATTAGTTTCTGTAGGAGTTCGCCTTTTGTTTTTGTGAAAAAATGTTTCTGTTTATTTTGCTGCATATGTTTCTCTGTTTTGATTTTGTAGTTCAGTAGTTTGGCTATAAACTTATAGATTAGGTTTTGTTGTTTCCTAATCGGTTTTCTGATGTAGCCATTTTGAGGCTTGATGACTGTAGTATTTGCGCATTCGTATTATGATAATGCGACTTATCTTTTTATTAGTAATTCCCTTTTATAGGAATATTATATCTGGACGATTTAGAGAAGTCCCCCGTTTGTGTTTATTGTTGTGGGGTTTATGACATAAAATATGTAGAAGAAAATGAATGTTTATTAATAATGATACCTGTACAAGTTTGTTTCAGGCGAACCAGCCTCATTAAAACCCCCTATGAGCAAAAACCCTTTTTGGGAAAAAAATTCTCAAGGTGGGAAAAAGAGTACTGGTATGTTTCCTTACTGTTAACTGTAATATTGCTTCAAAGAGTTGATGTTCCATGTGTTAGGAATTTGCGTGCCATCTAACTGTTCCAACTTGTATGCTCCTCGGCCTAATACCTCGGATACTCGGTACGGGCCGTCCCAGGCTGCGGCGAGCTTCCCATGAGAAGGAGGTCGGCGGGCTTGTTCAGTCTTACGAAGTACTAAGTCTCCGTGATTAAATGACCTTGGGACCACCTTCCGAGAATATCGTCGGCTTACTTGTTGTTGTAGAGCTCTGTGCCGAATAGCCGCTGTTTCCCTAATTTCTTCAATTAGGTCAAGCTCTGCTTGCCGAGCTTTCTCATGATTTTCTGCTAGTGTTCGTATAGAGCTTTGAGACACCTCCATTGGAATCATTGCCTCGGATCCATAGACCAACCTGAAGGGAGTTTCTTTGGTAGTTGAGTGGATTGTTGTGTTGTATGCCCATAAGACTTCAGGGATAAGTTCGGCCCATAAGCCTTTTGCGTGGTCCAGCTTTTTCTTTAATGCTTGAAGGATGATCTTATTTGCTGCTTCTGCCAGGCCGTTGGATTGCGGATGTTCCACAGAAGAGAAGTGTTGCTTAATCTTTAAATTCTGTAAGAATTCTTTGAAAGTGCTATCAGTAAATTGACGACCATTATCGGTTACGATATGGCCTGGTATACCGAATCTACAAATTATATATTTCCACACAAAACTGATTATTTGTGATGAGGTGATTTTTGCGAGTGGTTGTGCCTCAATCCATTTAGAAAAGTAATCTACTGCAACAACCAAAAATTTTACCTGTCTCGGAGCAGTGGGGAAAGGGCCAAGTATGTCTATTCCCCACCGATTGAACGGCCAACTTACCGCTGATTGATGGAGATGTTCGGCAGGCATATTAATGATCGGTGAGTGCTTCTGACAGTTGTCACAGGTTTTAACTTTATGCCTACTGTCCTCCCATATTGTCGGCCAATAAAATCCTGCTTTGGAATTGAAGTCGGTGGAACGAAAGGTCAGCTCGGGTACATCTGGGATTGGCGCAGAATTATGGTCAGCGTCGACTGCTAACATAGCTCGATACGTTCGTTTTCTGGCCGAGCTTGTACTTCCCCCTCCGGCGTAACCTCCGGAAATACAATTGATCACTCCCCTTGGTTGAGCCGGGGCTTTGTCCTTTTCTTTTGATGATTGTCCTGTTGAGGGTTGCTCGGAGTTGGATGCCGTTCTCCTTTGAATATGACCTGCAATAAATTTATCAAGATGACCTTGTCGTGCCAACCGTTCCAGTAGATCCTTAGCAATTATACATTCATCAGTTGTATGACCATGCTTCTGGTGAAAAGTGCAGTATTTGGATTTGTCGACGTTTCTAGGCTCGGGGTAATTGCCTGCCTTACGGGGAGGTTTAATCAACTTTGAGTTTAGAATCTCCTTAATGATATCGTCCCTTTTGGCGTTGAATTGTGTATATGATTCGTAACGAGGTACTGGTTTGAAACCCTTCTTGGTATCCCGAGCTCTTTCGTCGTCTTTAGTGGTCGACCTTTCTGGTTTCCGTGCTTGGCGGAGCTCTTCAATATCAATCTGCCCTTTAGTTTTTTCGCAGAATTCCGCCAGAGTTTTTGGCTTAGCTACCGCGATGGTCTCTTGGAATTTCCCTGGACGAAGGCCACTTTTAATAGCATGAAGATGCACCTCGGGATGGAGGTCCGGAATACTCATGGCGACCTTAGTGAACCGAGTTATATAGTCTTTTAGACTTTCTTGCGGACCTTGTTTGATGGTTGTTAAGTAGTCAGAGTCGAGGAGGTATATCGCCGAGGCTGCAAAATGATCCTCAAACTGTTTGGCGAGTTCCTGAAAACGTGATATAGAATCTGCAGGCAAAGAACAAAACCAGTCAAGTGCAGGACCATCTAAAAAAGAAGGAAAACATCGGCATAAAATAGGATCAGAGGCACCGTTAACAATCATGATTGATCGGAATTTTTTGACATGTTGTTTTGGGTCTCCCAGCCCGTCATATGGGGTTAATGTGGTCGGTAGAGTGAACTGTCTAGGTAGCTGGAAGTTCATTATCTCAGCTGTGAATGGTCCTACAGAGTTATCTGTATTTTCCCCCTCATCTTCAGGTTGGGCCTCTTCATTCTGTTGTTCCTCATCAGTCCTATGTTGTGGCGTATCAGAAACATGGGTTGGTAGTGATTGCCGTTCATCATTCCCGTGTTGTTCGTGGTTATTATTATTGTGCTCCAGACGAGCGTGTTGTAGTTGCGCAATTTGATTTTGCATTCGCTGATTGTCCTCCGCCATCCGTTGATTTGCTTGTTGAAGCTCGGTTACCATCCTCATGAGCTCGGATGGGGTAGGAGGAGGAGCATCAGCCATAACGAATTCGATGCTTACGCCGAGTAATATATCAAATCGGCCCTCCTTCTAGCGCCAAATGTTCTGACCTGTTAATGCCGAGGTATAACTCGCTCCACGGAAAAGATCGGCAAGCTCCTTGTAGTAGAAGTAGAAAGCACAGCAATGGGAACCGAGGTGGTGGGTACCTGCAAAGGTCCTCCGACGCCCAAGTTAATAAGAGGAATTATGTATATATTTTTCTTAGGAAAAACTCGTTACCTTTTTGGTCTCTGTTCTTTTCCTTTTATCTTGGTTGATTGAGACTGACCGTTTCCATGTAACGTCCGAGAATTAAGTGCGAATCCGACGTTATTAGGAGAGTATGAATGCTGTCTTAATTAGAAAGTTCGGTTATAACCAAAGTTTGAACGTTGCCGAGCTATAAGTCGTAACCGACTTTTACCGTCCATATCAGCAGGCCATTATTTATGTGTAATCTCAATTCTTTACCATTTTTTTCCAAGACCTGCGTCTCTCTGTTTTTCTATTCTACTTCTTAATAATGAATCTATTGTCTATCTATATATCTATATATTCTATTGGAAAAGTCTAAGAGGCCAGCAACTTTGTTAAATTCTGCCTAACATGTAACCAGCAAAGAAAAGTGAGTCATTAGATGAAATCTCACACCAATTTCACACCATTAAAACTATTATTAATGGCTATTTGATGACTATAAATCACAAAAATTACTTGTCCTCTAGCATTCCTCTATTCTATTTCTTATAAATGTGGTCAATAAAGCACTGAATGCCTTCAAATCTTTCCAAGAAACTGTTAATTATTAAAAATAATTATTTAATAATTTAATGAGTAATACAAAAAATAATAGGATCAATATATTAAGTAATTTGATATTTATTTCGATCTAATCAAATAAATAATTAATTATTTAACGCATTTAAACGAATCAAATCGATAAATACCTTTAAGAATATGTCATACCAATTACGTTATTAATTGAAGATCCTAATAATTTATTCTTTGAAAACTTAATGTGAGAGCATATTTAATAGAGTGGTTTTATAGTATATTTTTAATACTTTTAAAAAGTAAATTCATTTAGAATTAAAATTTATATTAAAATTAATTGATAAAAAATCTTATCCTATGTTACGTAATCTTAAGGGTTCGCGGCATTTGACTTGACTTTAATATATATAGACCGGATCCTAGTATATACTCCGTTCGTATTCTCACTTAACATTTTCCAATGTAGAATGTTACAATCTTTCTTTGCAAATGATTGATACGTACAACCAATAAGAGCACATAGCCAGGGTGATGTTACTTACATGAACCAACCACGATACGGGTAATATTAAAACTTCAAAGTCCACATCTATGAAGTTTCTTGGTTGAGGAGTTTACGGTTTAGTTTGTTTAACTTAAGCCAGTCAACTCAAGACTTTTTCTCATCAACTTAATCAATCAATCGTCACTAGCTAGTTTACTAGTCTTAATAAAGCATAGAGCACGAAAGCCTGAAGCTGCTCTATTAAGAAGTGTACGGTCAACTCTTGTTTTCGTGTTTATTACGTATTTACCCTCGGCTACTCAAGAATTCATCAGCTATAGATGCATTTCTGTGTTTCAATTTTTTGGACCATATAAAATATCTGATCATGTCATCAGTTACAAGATCCGTAGAAACGGACTATGACGATGAAGAAGAAGAAAGTTTCCCTGCGTGCAGCTGCAGTAGCTTTATGGCTAAGGGGTTCAAGAGAAACCAAGTGTATGATTGCAGCAGTGAGATAGGAGAGGAGGAGGAAGAAGATTACTATTATTCAGAGGAATTGTTTGAGATCAAGCTGATGAGGGAGGCTTTGGATACCATAACAGAAGAAGAAGAAGACGAGATGAGCACTGTCTTCTCTCTCGATTTTCATAAATGCGATGAAGAGGAAGAGAACTTGGTATATGTGGCAGTTGGAGAGGATGATTCAAGCATGGAAGTGTTATCATGGGCGTTGAAGCACGCCGTGACACCCTCCACCACCACCCTCTATCTCATACACGTTTTCCCTATCATCAAGTTCATTCCAAGTCCACGTAAGCAGCCATCGATCTAACCATTTTCGCACTTAATTTCAATTGAGAAATGCTATTGTTTTTGTTATTCACTTGGCCATTAACTCAATTCTTTTAATATAGTAATTCTACAACATACTTTATTACATATCTTTAAATATTGATAGCTAACTAATGGCTGAAAACAATAAATTCTGATGGCTCTCTAGCAATCTTTGTTTCCATTCCTACCAATTAATTAAAGTACTTGAATGTTCACTAATAACAGTTGGAAAATTTCCAAGGAGTCATGTAAACAGAGAGTATGTTAACCACTTCTTGACTCAAGAGAAAGACAAAAGGAAATTGCTGCTTAAGAAATTCATTGACCTATGCATTCATTACAAGGTAAATGGATCCCTGACTCCTCACCTACCTAGTAACATTAAATCATTAACCAATATATTAAAACATACAGGTTAAGGCGGAGATTATGCTGATAGAGGGCGACAAGGTTGCTGAAGCCATCGTTGACCTTGTTGGGACACATGATGTAAGGAAACTGGTAATTGGGACAAACAGATCTAATTTAAGGTACACCAATTTAGA
>NC_029785.2:124960801-124969472 GCF_000816755.2 Arachis ipaensis | reverse complement strand
GAGAGAGAGAGAGAAAGAGAGAGAGAGAGAGAGAGAGAGAGAGAGAGAGAGAGAGAGAGAGAGTATATTAATTAATAATGATAGCAAGCATTATATTTTAATTTACTAATAATTACTTTGTGGTATTTGAATGATGTAACAGAAAATCAAGGAGTGGCATAGCGGACAAGGTACTCAAGAATGCACAGGAAACCTGTGATGTTAAAATCATATGCCAAGGAAGGGAAGTCATGGACAAAATGATTATCCGCAACTCAAATTCATCACGCTCCAGAGACAGCACCACTAGCTCACAGTCACAGTCACAGGATGAAGATGAACCCCGCAGCAGCATTGTCCCTCTTCCGCGTTTTGTGCCCAATCCCATTCCTAATTGGTTATTTAGGCTTTGATTTTTATCACCTCAATAACATGACCAAACATTAAATGTGTAAAGAAAGAAAACAAAAATTGTGTATATCTTTTTGTACTATGATATATTAAATTACTTATTACTTATAGAAATAAAGAATGGTAGTACTCTTCTGAACTTTATAATTCTTTTCTCGAAACCCTTACGGTGATTTCAAAATTCCGTAACTTTTTTGTCCGTAACTTTTTTCAGATCTAAATCCAACTCATTTTTTATACTATTTAACCCAAGGATTGAAGGGGAGTCAACACCTTCCAACACATTACATCACATTAGTTTTAGTTTAGTTTAGTTTTGGAGAGAAAGTTAGTTTTTAAAGAGAGAAGCTCTCTCTTCTCTCTAGAATTAGGATTAGGTTATATCTAGATTAAAATTTCTTAGATTTAGGTTAATTTCATGCTTTGATTCACTTTTCCTTTTATAATTCTTGTTCTTCTACATCTTTTCTTTCTAGTTTAGCATTTAATTCTTGTAATTCTCTACTTTTATGTTGATGCACTCTTGTTCCTCTTATTTCTCTTTTAATGCAATTTATGATTCATGTTTCTTTATTGTTGAATTGCTTTGTTGTTGTTTAATTCCTTGCAATTGAGTAGTGTAGATTTACTTTTCTTGCAATATGATTTCACTTTTCTTTTATGCCTTCCAAGTGTTTGCTAAAATGCTTGGAAGGATGTTAGAGTAGATTTTTGTGTTCTTGACTTGGGAAGGTAACCTAGGAATTCTTGAGTCACTAATGTCCAAGTGATTGATAATTAGTAGCCATTGACTCTAGCTTTCATTAATTCAATTAGTGAGTGGCTAGGACTTATGAACTTGAATTGATATAGCTCATTTGACTTTCCTTTACTTGTTAGAAGATGACTTAATGGGATTGATCCTTGCAACTATCATGTTGTGGGTAGTGATAAGAATAGAGATCCTTATTTGCTAGGATTTTATTACTGCTTTCTAATTGCAAATCATGTTTATGTTTTGCCCACGTGAAGAGAAAGAAACTCATGCTTTTGAAATTAATCCTTTTGAAATTAATTTCAAGTTCTGCATATTATCAAGACTATAATTTTCAGCTTCATCATTAAACCATAACATATAGTTTATAAACTTAAACGCATGTAACTCTTATATTCTATGCATTATTATACTTCATCAAGGTGCTATAGCAATTAACTCCTTGAGTTGATTTATCAGGTTGGAATATGTGGAGAGCATAGTGGGAGCCATCTTCTGTTGCATTCTTTGCTCAAATTGGTCTTGACTATGTCTCATACCCTCTTTTTAGCAAAGTCATGTAAAATATTTACTAAGATTTGCGTGGCCCCTGTTTCAGGAAACATGATTTTTGAGTTTTAAACCTTATTTTAAACTTCTAAACCTCTATTTTCATTCCTTTAGTCATGAATAATAGTATTAAACCTGATAATCAGATGAAACTAGGAAATGGGGATAACTTGGAGGTGAAGTAAAGCAGAAAAGTGATGAATTGATTATGAAATGTTACGGATGGTCATGTATGATACTTGGCTTGATAATCAAATGAATGATCATGTATGATACTTGGCTTGAATGATTAAGTGGTCTGAGATATGAGATTCACTGGATAAAGTACCGTGGCTTGCCACCACGTGTACCAGGTTGAAAACTCGATACTCAGTTGACCCTACGACGTAAGGGTGACCGAGCACTTATAAATTCCCAGGAATGGTATACTCATTGAGCGATTTAATATATGTTTGAGAAAAAGCTATGCATAGACTCATGGGGATGCACGTCGGGGGACAGTCCAATTGTTTAGCAAACCGGACTTGTCGGGTTGGCTGTATAACCGACAGATGAGCTCATTAGCCATAGGACAGGCATGTATCATGTGCATATTACTTGAATTACTTGTTTGTGCTCTAACTGGGTTTGCCTAAGCGCATTTACTATGTTAAGTGTATATTTGCTACCTGTAGTACTTGTATCCTTCTTGTGTTTGTTTTTATCTGTTTATTTGTCTGTGAAATGCTGGCGGAGATGGAGGTATAGAGGAATGGCAGTATGGGACTTAGATTTAAGATTAAGTTAAGTTAGGCTTAGATACTCTTAGAGAACCACCTTTTATAGCTTCTGATTAATACTTTAAGCTATATAATCTTAGTGTCGGCGTTCTAGGATCGCCTCTGGCATTCCTAGAACCTTATATATTATGTGTGTGGCACTTTTACCATACGGAGAACCTCTGGTTCTCACCCCATACTATGTTGTTGTTTTCAGATGTAGGTCGAGAGGCATCTCGTTAGGCGTCTGGACACCTGAAGCGAAGTGGTTACTGGATTATTTTGTTGTACAGTGATGTATATATATGTACTTAACTTTCATGCCTGCGTACGCGAGCAAGTGCTACATGACGCGGAGCTTTCTTCTCTAGGGGACTCGCGTACGCGGACAGAGGTCGCGTACGTGAGTTGGGTAAATTACACCCCTGCGTACGTGAGATAAGGCATGTGTACGCGGCCATTCAATACTATTCAGCATACTTGCGTACGCGAGACACCCTGTTTTGAGAAAAGTGCTTTTGTTTGTGATTTTCAACCTATTTTATAGCCTCTAAACCTCTACTTTTTCTCCCTGAGGCCCTAATACTTAGTTTTAATCTTGGTGAAATGGGAGAACCTTGAGAGAGTGTTAACTCGGTGGTGAAAAAAGGTTTTAAAATAATGTATTGGGGTTAGGAAGTGAAGAAATAATGATGATAATGTTATGAATAATGACAAAATTAATATGTAGTGATGATAACGTTGAATGAGCTGAGATGAAATGAGATTGATATTGACATTGATGATTTATGATTGAACGATCACATGCTTTGTGTGTTTTGAGATTCTTGAGACATTCGTTGACCCCCTGTATGTAAGATGTGACTGGACACTTTAACTTCCCGGGTTCTCCCATGGGCATGCACATATATATATATGATTTGAGCTTGGAATGTTGTCTCCCCCATGTCAGCTAGGAATTTGTCCCATGGATATTTTTGAGCTTGGGGATGCACGTACAGAAGGACTGTCCATGGTTAGCATCCAGGACATGTCAGGCTAGCTATATAATCGACAGATGATATCATCAGTCATAGGACATGCATATGTCATATGAATTTGAATGATTTGCTTAAGTGTGCATTATCTTGGATTGCCTGATTTTTTACTTATGTCAAATTGCTATTTGCCTAGTTGCCGTACATGTACTCTATATGTGTTTGCTTTGCCTGCATTGATTGTGTTTGAACAACTGAGAGGCCCCTCGTATGGAAGAGGTATGGCGAGGGGAGTTCCACCGGTGTTTCGGAGGGTTGGAGGAGGTAAAAGTGAAGTGTTAAGTTAGGATTAGATTCGGAATTTGAGAACCTTAGGCAGTTTACAAAATTTCTGGTTTAGTTTATTCCTTAAGTTTAAATCTGAGTGTCGGTATTCTTGGATTGCCTCTGGCTTTCCCGGGACCTTATATATTATGTATGTGAGCACCTTTACCATGCTGAGAACCACCAGTTCTCATTCCATACAAATGTTGTTGTTTTCATATGTAGGTCGAGATGCACCTCGCTGAGCATCTGGAGTTTCCTAAGCAAGCAGAGTTGGTTCTTTTGGTGATTCTACTTTTTGTCTTAGGCTATGTTATATATGTACCTAGACTCTCCTTTTATGTATTTTGGATATTGTACCTCTTAGAGGATACTTCAGAGAAACAAATGTCAGTTGTGCTTTGGGATATTTGGGGTGTTTATATATATATGTATACGATATTCTCCGGCCGGCCTTGGGTTTCCAGGTCAAGCCTAGAGCTTGATACTCTGTATTTTGGCACTCTACTCTTTATGTGTCTTTAGTTATGCTTTGGGTTTATCCAGTTTTATGTTTTCGAGTGTGATGCGCTTTTCTTTTTACGGTTTTTGTTTAAACTTTCCTTCAAGGCTCCTCGATATGTATTTCTTTCAACTATTATGGCGTATATATTTTATTTTTAGAGGTCGTAATACCTCACCATCTCCGTTTTACGAACTTAAGCGTAAAGTTCTGTGTGGTAGGGTGTTATACTTTCCAGAGAAAAATTTTAATTTTGGGCTGGCAGTTTAACTTCCAGATTTCTCTCCTTCTGCATTGTTCCGATAAGAACTCAGCTGGTGCATGGTAGAACTGAAAGGCCAAGGTATATCTAGAGGCAACCATGTAGCATTTACTCTTTTCCTTATTCCAGGTAAGAATATCTTCTGCTTCTCTAATGCTTGTGTTTATAATTGCCTGTGCTACTTTGTGTGTGAATCTTGAGCTGATTAGCTCTTGATTCCAATTTTGAACTGGTACGAGTAGTTCAAAAACCCCAACCGGGTGATTGTGTGAACTGTTGAGAATATGAATTTTATTTAGTTGAATTTACTTTATCCAATTATCCTCTAAGATTTTAATTGAATGTCCCTTTCCAATCTTCCAAAAAATGTCTTTCTCCAAAAATTTTCTACCCTCCAAAACACTTTTTCAACCCCAAGATGGATTATTACCTATTTCTGCACGTAGGAAGGTTGAAATTTTAAACTATCTGCTTTGATAGACCTTGTAAATTAGAGAGTGAAGCCGAAAGATCAACCTCCATCCCTGTTTTCCTAATATAGCCAAGTTAAAGCCTGAGATCCTTAAAAATCAAACCATCTTGGTTCTTTGGTCTACAAGTAATCCGCCAATTAATCCACTGCATCTTCCTTTCTGCGTTCCTTTGGCCCCAAAAAAATTTCATTATTGACTTTTGGATGTCATCTAATAGTGTCTCAGGGAGCTTAAAGCAACTCAATGTGTAGATAGGCACTACAGTTGCCACTGCTTTTATTAAAATCTCTCTGCCACTAGCTGAAAGCAATGCTCGCTTCCAGTGCTGTAGTTTTTGCAAAACCTTGTCTTTGACAAAATTAAACGTCTCCTTTTTTGATATATTGACCACTGTTGGAAGGCCTAAATATTTGTTCTGGCAACCAATATATGGTACAGACAACAGGGCAGCCAGCTGATCACGGATTGATAGAGGAGTGTTCTTACTAAAGAAAACATAAGACTTATCTAAATTTATCACCTGACCACCCACTTCTTCATAGGCTTTTAACAACTTTAGTAAACTTTTGCAATCTTCCATTGTTGCCTTGCTAAACAAATAGAATCATTCGCAAAGAATAAATGACTAATCTTAGGGCATCTGAGGTTCAGTCT
Organism: Arachis ipaensis; assembly: GCF_000816755.2. Taxonomy (NCBI): domain Eukaryota; kingdom Viridiplantae; phylum Streptophyta; class Magnoliopsida; order Fabales; family Fabaceae; genus Arachis; species Arachis ipaensis. The sequence continues at coordinate 124,963,829 of NC_029785.2, read as the reverse complement.
CAAACCAGAAAACTCTAGCCTCTGTTCTCCTTTGTGGAGTAGATGGAAAAAACCCTCTGCATAGAACAAAAATAGATAGGGGGAGAGAGGATCACCCTGGCGTAATCCTTTACATGGTTTGAAAAAATCATGAGGTTGACCTTCCACAGTAATGGAGTAAGAAACAGTCGTCACACACTCTTTGATCCAGTCCATCCACTTTTTGCAAAATCCCATCTTGTTCATAATCTCCCACACAAAAGTTCACTCAACCCTGTCATAAGCCTTGCTCATATCAAGTTTCAGAGCCAATTCATAGTTTTCATAACTCTTATTCTTCAGAAAATGCATAAACTCATGCGTAATTCATTACATGTTATAGTCTTTGCCCCAAAATCTTTGAAATGATTTTATAGAAAACACTACTAAGGCTGATTGGTCTAATGTGCTTCATAGTGTTAGCATTTCTATTTTTTGAAATAAAACAAATATTTGTATGATTGAAAGCTTTCAACAATTTACCTCTTGAGAAGAAACTCTTAACTACACTAATTACATCCTTCTTAACTAGTTCCCAATAAAATTGGAAAAACTTTCCTATAAACCCATCATCTCTCGGAGCTGAAAACGGATTAATAGAAAACATTGCTGCTTTAATCTTACTGTCTGTTACTGTTCTAGTGAGCATTCGGTTTGTGCGAGCATCCACCTTCGTAGGAATTTCTTCTAGAACTTCCATAGGCTCCCTTGGATTATCAGAAGTAAATAGATTAACAAAATATTCTTAAGCTACAGCCGCAATACCCTATTGATCAGAGGCCACATTACCACTTCCATCAACGAGTTCTTGGATTTTATTCCTCTGGCATCTTGACTAAAATTTTGGGTGAAAGAACTTTGTGTTTTTGTCACCCCAATTTAGCCATTGCACCCGAGATTTTTCCTTCCAAAATCGTTCTTCCTACTCCAAGTTATTTTCTAACTCAGCTTCCAAAATTCTGGTTACTGTGCCACATGCATCTACTCCTTTTTCCTTTTTCTTCTTCCAATTTTCCCTGCACATTTTAGATCTGCTGTTTTGAGCTTGAAGCTACTGATTTTTTCCATCCAACCAATTTATGCTGCAATGTTTTAGTTTTGTAGCCAATTTAAACATGGGTGAGCCCACTACTTCCAATTCCCAAGCATGTTTAACAATTTCCGATACCTCTTCTTTATCGCACCAACGCTTCTGGAACCTGAATATTCTTCTTGACCTTCTTTCTTCTTTTTCTAAATTAATGAGCAAGGGAAAGTGATCAGATCCTATACCATCTAAATGAGACACAAAACCGTTTGGATATTCTGCTCCCTATTCTGTCGAAATAAGTACTTTGTCTAGTCTTTCCTAAATAAAATTGCCTCCGAATTGTCTATTATTCCATGTGAACTTCTTGCCTTCATATCCAGATCCACCAACTCAGCTTCATTAATAAAATCATTGAATTTTTGAATGGATAAAGATGATTTCATCCTCCCTCCCTCCTTCTCATGGTGGGCCTTTATAGCATTAAAGTCTCCTATCACCAATTGATGCTCTCTCGAACTATTCATGACCTGAAGTAACTGTCCGAACTGAGCTTCTCTAATAGCTTCATCTGTGTGGAAGTGCACAGTAAAAATTTTCCATGTCTTTGCATTTTGACCATCCTCCCATGCAAAGTGCACAAGAAAAGACTCAAAAGCTCTGATTTGCACCTTCGTTTTCTCCTTCCAAGCAACCATTAACCCTCCTATCTGTCCAATCGGGTCCATGTAAAACAAATTCGAGAAACCAACATCCTTAATCACCCTCTCCACATGGGAGGTATTGTTTTTGGTTTCACAGAGAAACAATACCTCGAGGGAATGGGATTTAACAATCCCTTTAATGTTGTGAACTGTATGGAATTTTTCCAAACTTCGACAGTTCCACATTATCATCTTCATGGATCCTTGGGTGCCAATTGTTAGGTGGCACCCTCCCCCTTCTCAGTTTGACTTGTTTCTATCGAACAATGCTTCTTACTTGCTGTCATATCCTCCTTTTTCCTCTGTTCTCCTTTTAACCCCTTGTCACCTTATTACCCATTTTACCTATTCTTGCCATCTGCTTCAATCGCAACTTGCATTTCCCTTTAGTCTCAAGTGCACTGGCCAAAGCATTAAAGGAAAATATGTCGTCTGAGGTAAAATTCTGTTCTGAATTTTCTTCTCTATTCTCCATCTGTATTGCCTTCTTAGTTTTATATTTCTTCTCGAGGACCAAAATTCTCCTCTCCTCCTTCTGTGTCGCACACTCCATCTCATTGTACTCAACTCTTTTTGTGTGTTAACCTCATTAACCGAGAGACTTGCAAAGCTTTTAATCAGGCTTAACGGAGTTGCCTTTCTATTTCTTTGGTATTCTTCTCTGGCTGCTGATCAGGATTTGGATTCCTTCTCTTCTCCTTTCAACACATTCTTATATTTATTATATAAATCAATATTTACTTCATATTTTCTTTATCTCCTCTCACATAATCTCATACCTTTTTCACTTTCTCCTTTTTTTTTTCATTCTTACTAATTTTTTGTACAATAGGAATTTGATTGATGACCATAATTTTTATTTTTATTTTTTTAATTTGCTAAACGTATGTATCAGGTGATTGTGTGATTGTATGCATTAGTTTTTCAATTTCTTTGTGTAATTGTATCATAAGTTATACAGTATTTTTGTCGCGTATATATCACTTCTTTTTTTTTTAACAATTTACATTTTTCTTAATATTATTTAATTGTAATAATATTGATGAAAATACATGTTGTCATGAATCATGAAGAATCAAATTAGAAAATTGAATGCTGGTTTTAATTATCAAAACATTAATAATATTCATACTTGTATTTTATCGAATTGTTTCATCATTGTACCATAGTATTTAAATATAACCCAAAAAAAGAAAAAATAAACAAAAAATTATTTAAAAAAATAAAAAAATAATTATATAAAATCAAGTGAATAAACCTCAATTAAATATTTTTTTAT
>NC_029785.2:124945492-124960677 GCF_000816755.2 Arachis ipaensis | reverse complement strand
ATATATATAACATTTTAAATTTATACTATATAATATGATCAATTTAGCTCTCCGCACATCGTGCCTTCATGCTGGTCTTAATCTAGTTTTGTTTTAATTTTGTTCTAAAAATTTTTAATTTGCATCAAATATACTTTTGGCGGCTAATTTTTAAAAATTTTAAAACTAATTTAGCAATAATTTCACAAGAACAACATTTAACATAAACAAATCAGACATAATGGAATTACAAAAAAAGATCAGATATATATCATGCATTGTTGCTGAATTTATAAACTTAAAAAAAATTTAACTGAGGTATACTTCAGAATTAAAATTGAAACAAAATAAAACTTAATAGTATTTTTAATATTTTCAACAATTTAAGAAAAAAATTTATATTTTTCTCGTTAAATAATTAATTGAACTAATAGTTTAAAATTTAGTTTAGAAATTTTGATTGGAGTCATATTTATAATATTATCCATTCATTACATTATTGATTAGACTAAGAAAATAATAAGAATGATGAAGGAAAAATAATCTTAGTGCGGGTTACCAAAAATTCAAATCAAGTTTCTAAATTATTGAAGGAAAATAACAATGTTATTTTTAAATTTTTTTTATCTCACTCCTCACATGATTTCTTCAATATATGTTCGTATGACTTTAGAGAGAAAAGTAACATTATCAAAATAGGTCATTTTCCTAAACAAAAGACACCAAAAAAAAAAGTAGACACAAAAAAAAAAAAGCTAATATGATGGTCAGTTTTAACTGAGGTGCTATTGCCAATGAGCCTTAGCTCACACGACATTCCACCCCCTCCCCATCCAAAAGGTCTCGGGCTCAACTGTAAACCCCGGTTAAATTAGTAGATAATTAGTTAATAAATTATTTTTTAATAAGGAGGATTATAAATGCGAATATTATATCAAAATAGGGTAGAGCTCATCGAAACGAGAATTTTCACACTAATTTTGAAGAAAACGGTCCAAGAATGGACCGAACCGGTTGAACCGGGCTGTCGGTTCAACCGGACCAGCCCATTAAAAAGAGCCACGGGCTCATTTTCTCTTCATTTCCCTCAGCGACGCAGCAAGCCTCCCAGGAAAGAGAAGAAGAGAAATTCGTTTACGTGAAATTCAATTTCCCGTAACTCCTCCGTTCGAGCTCCGATCGCCGCACCGTTTGCGGCCACGCGTTCACCGCGTCGAGCTCTACATTTCTACCGGAACAATTTCATAGGTAACTTTTTTAATCACCCAATCCAACTGATGCAGATAATTGGATTCAGGCTATGGAAAGGGCGTTACAGGCACAACATGTTCCTGAAGAGCAATGGGTTGAATTTGGGACTTATCAGTTGCAAGGTGAAGCTCAGTATTGGTGGCAGGGAACACAACGTATCCTGCAGCCTGATGGTGCTGCGATTCCTTGGGAGGTTTTCCGGACAGAGTTCTATAAGAAATACTTTCCTAATTCAGCTAGAAATGCCAAGGAACTTGAATTAATGCAGTTAAAGCAGGGACAGATGACTGTTGCTGAGTATACCAGCAAATTTGAGGAGTTATGTCGCTTTTCTCATATCTGTCAAGGTGCGCCTGAAGATTTTGCTGAATGGAAGTGTATTAAATATGAGGGAGGTCTTCGGAGCGATATTCTGAGCTTCGTTGCCCCAATAGAGATTAGGGTGTTTTCTGAATTGGTGAATAAGAGTAGGGTGGCTGAGGATTGTAAGGTATTATCGCAGATTCATTAAGGGATTTTCACAGCTCGCCTTACCTTTAACTAAGTTGACTAGGAAGGATACACCTTTTATCTGGACTCCGGAATGTGAAGAGAGTTTCCAGGCATTGAAGCACAGGTTGACTACTGCACCTGTATTGGTATTACCTGAACCAAGTGAATCGTTTGAAGTGTATTGTGATGCATCTCTGAAAGGGTTGGGGTGTGTTTTGATGCAGCACCAGAATGTTGTAGCATACGCCTCACGGCAGTTAAGGCCGCATGAGATGAACTACCCGACACATGATTTAGAACTTGCTGCTGTTGTGTTTGCTTTAAAGATTTGGAGGCACTACCTCTATGGCGTTAAGTTTCATGTTTTCTCAGACCATAAGAGTTTGAAGTATCTTTTTGAGCAAAAAGAGTTGAATATGCATTAGAGGAGGTGGATGGAGCTTCTGAAAGATTATGATTTTGAATTGAATTATCATCCAGGAAAAGCGAACGTTGTGGCGGACGCTTTGAGTCGGAAGTCTTTATATGCAGCTTGGATGATGCTACGGGAGGAAGAGTTACTAAAGGCATTTCAAGGTTTGAATTTGGGAGTTAGAAAAGAATTTGGAATTTTGTGTTTGAGTCAGTTACAGATTTCAAGTGATTTTAAATCAGAACTTCTGAAGGCTCATCAAGATAGTGAAGCGTTACGTAAGGTATTACCAGCAGTTGAACAGGGAAAACAGTGGAGAATGTCAAAAGGTCAGGATGGTTTATGGAGGTTCAAGAACCGGATTATTGTGCCTGATGTTGGAGACCTACGACAAAGTATCTTGAAGGAAGCTCACAAGAGCGGGTTTTCAATTCACCCAGGGAGCACTAAAATGTATCAGGATCTGAAAGCGATGTTCTGGTGGCCAGGTATGAAGAATGATGTGGCATTGCATGTATCTAAATGTTTAACGTGTCAGAAGGTTAAGATTGAGCATCAAAGACCATCAGGGACCCTTCAGCCTTTGGAGATTCCACAATGGAAATGGGAGAGTATCGCAATGGATTTTGTGATAGGTTTGCCTAGAACCCGATCTGGTTGTGACGCTATTTGGGTGGTTGTGGATCGATTAACAAAATCAGCTCACTTTCTTCCTATCCGAATAAGTTGCACAATGGAGGAATTGGCTCGAATGTATATCAAAGAGATTGTCAGGTTGCATGGTGTGCCTTCTACTATCATATCTGACAGAGATCCTCGTTTCACATCAAGGTTCTGGGGAGCTTTTCAGCGTGCATTTGGGACTCAGTTAAGCTTGAGTACTGCGTATCACCCTCAGACAGATGGTCAGTCAGAAAGAACTATTCAGACCTTGGAAGATATGCTAAGAGCTTGTGTTTTGGACCAACCGGCGAGCTGGGACCGGTATATGCCATTAGTAGAGTTTGCTTATAATAATAGCTATCATGCGAGCATCAGAATGGCTCCATATGAAGCTCTGTATGGCAGAAAATGTCAGTCTCCGAGGAAGGGAAGTATCATTGGTAAAAGTAGCTTGTAGACGAGCTGGTATCGAGGAACATACCTGGGAACTCGAATCAGATATGCGAAAGGACTATCCACATCTCTTTTCAGGTAACTATATTTGAATTTTGAGGGCAAAATTCTTTATTAGGTGGGTAGAATGTAAACCCCGGTTAAATTAGTAGATAATTAGTTAATAAATTATTTTTTAATAAGGAGGATTATAAATGCGAATATTATATCAAAATAGGGTAGAGCTCATCGAAACGAGAATTTTGACACTAATTTTGAAGAAAACAGTCCAAGAATGGACCGAAAGGACCGAACCGGTTGAACCGGGCTGTCGGTTCAACCGGACCAGCCCATTAAAAAGAGCCACGGGCTCATTTTCTCTTCATTTCCCTCAGCGACGCAGCAAGCCTCCCAGGGAAGAGAAGAAGAGAAATTCGTTTACGTAAAATTCAATTTGCCGTAGCTCCTCCGTTCGAGCTCCGATCGCCGCACCGTTTGCGGCCACGCGTTCACCGCGTCGAGCTCTACATTTCTACCGAAACAATTTCATAGGTAACTTTTTTAATCACCCTCAGCTTCATCTTCCCCCAATTTTCGAATTTTAAGTGGGAATATTGAATTTCTTTGATTTCTGATGTTTTAGGATCCAATTAGCTATTTTTATTTTCCCTATCCTTCAAGGCTCCTAGCATATTATAACCCTTCTGCTATTATATGTACTTATTTTATTTTAGAAGTCATAATACCACATCACCTTTGTTTTACGACTTAAGCGTAAAGCTTTGTGTGGTAGGGTGTTACATCAACTCTTACCGACTTGGGGATTGTCCAATTCATCTGACAAAAAAAAAAAAAAACTGAGGTGCTATTGAGGGATTGATTCTACGAGTGTATTCACTCAAAGATGATCATTTCTACAAAATAAAATGATACAAGCATATGGAGTAAAGGAATTTACAAGTCTAATTCATATATGATGATGTACTACTCTTTACAGAGCCCCACACTAAAACAAAACATTGGGGAGCAAAAAGTTAACAAGGGTGACTTGATCTACATTTTCTTCCAATACATATTTCACATAACCAAACCATTATCTCCAACAGAAGAAACATAATTTAGTGTAGTCAGTTCTACTCAAAATCTATTATTTGTTGTACAATGGATTTCAGCTTCAAAAGGCATATTTGTGTCATCATTAGGTGAATTCCCCATGTAAGCACACGTGGTTAATACTACAGGGAAACTTCTGCATGTAAAAATTAACATTTAAGTTCCAATTCACTTGCCACTGGCCACGTATCTGAGAAAATGGAAATCCATCTTGCGTATCTCAAGAGTCATGACTAACAGGGCCGTTTCGGGTCAGGCTGATGTTCCGACCTATCCGCGTTATCACATCTTCTGACAAACTGGTCAAGAGTTCTCTGCCTTAAAGGGCTATGCTCAATAGTAGTATGCTTTGCAGGGCTACTCAATGGCTGATTATTTGACACAGCTAAGGTGTTCTCATGGCCATCTAACATCTGATTTTTCAATAACTAAAATTCAGAATGGTTTCTCAAAAACATCAAAAAGTAACTCTCAAATACTACTTGAGTATAAATCTTGACAAAATATAAATATAAACCAGAATAGAACCACCAGTTTATTTTACCATATGTTACATATGATAGTTCCAAGACGATGTAGAGATGTACCAGCCCCAAATTATCCAGTTTGAATTGCGCCACATCCCTAAGATGTAAAAATCTAGAAGATCATCAATGCACAATAAATGTTAAGTCAACACTATACCAAGCAGCGACAGACTGCAAAAATAACAGAATTTACCATATGATGTCATCACCCGTATCATTTGCAAGCAAGTAATATATATTTACCGGAGAGACCTGTAAACAAGAACTAACTAGTCAAAGAACCATAAGAGCACACGTTGTCTTTGCAACTCAAAAATTTAGACATGAGGGTTCTTCTCATTTGAGATTATTTGTTTTCTTAATGTTGTCATGCAACTAGTAACAACTCCCTCCTTCTACTTAACAAGTGTGAGAATACCTCGCCAATTCTATGAGCACAATCTTCGGCCTGAATTAGGTAACCGGGAGTCCAAGATAGTTCTGCAAATATAACTGCTTGCAGCAGTTAAAGTTAATCCAACTCCTCCAGCATTAATGGATGGCTGCATGATAACATGTCACATGAAATCATTATCTCAAGCAAAAATATTAACCAATGCAACAGAAAAGATACTTTTCCTGGAAAAACATGGAAGAAATACACCAACAAAATATAACCATACCACAGCTACCTTGATAGAGTGCTCTTCCCGGAAATCTGTAACCAATTGTTGCCTTGATGCAGCAGGTCTACCTCCATCAATCCGGATGCAACCCACTTTTTTCCCCTGGAAATTTTCAACAGTTTTCGTAAGTGTTTATAATTTCCAAGATGAAAAAAAAGGAGTAAAATTGAACTGGTCTTACAAGAAGGCACTCATGTATCGCATCTATCATTGGCTGATGGTGCGCAAATATAAGAAACTTAAAACCTGCCTGCTGTGATCACAACATATTACATGTGATAACCACCAATAGCCCAAACGAAGCATCAAGATGGAAGAAAGAGAAAAAAAATTGAAGAAATCAAACATTCAAACTAAGCATACACAATGATTTGGGGCAACAGGAGGATGGATGAAATATAAGAAATAAAATATGATCTAGTTTACCATTCGTCTGTATTTTGGTCACCACTCAGACCAGACAACATTGACACCAATAATAGTTGTGGTATATGTAGGAAAAAGCCATATGCTGACATTTTCACTACACTAATCAGCCAATTTAATTCATTCAAGTTATGGTCCTACGTTAAGGGGCACCGTTTGCGATAAAAGAAATATGAAAAGACCAATTTAACCAACATTGATGCAAGCACACCAATCAAAGATGGGTGTGAAACTCGAGAAGTTGAGAACCTAACTTGACTTTCTTATAGTACATATAGCTGCAGTCATTAATTCTTAGTATTGACTTTTTATTGCTTTGAAGCGGTCGAGGAGAGCAATACCTCAATGAAAGTTCCGTCAAAATGATTTAAACTACTCGCATATAGGCCAAGGCCTGAGAAAATGTTGCAGTAGAAACTATAAACCTATCATAGTTCTAGGTAATAAGAAAAACTTCCAAACAAATTGTACAAGTCAACATTATGTTCAGAGCTGTGCAAACCTTGTCAATCAGATTCTTATGAGTAAACTTAAGAGATTCACCCTCATCTTTTGATTTGGCAGACTTAATATTGGCTTTTACCACCTCCAACTGCAGTATAAAAAATAAAAAATAAAAATAAAAAAAGAAACCAATATTGGTTAGATTTTACCAAGACTCAAACTGAAAATAGAGAGTACATATTACCATTTCCAAGTCAAATAACCAAATTTTGGAAAGAAAAGTAGAAAACTTACCACAACATTACCAGTGAAGAGTGGTGAGAAATTTTTTGAACCGTTTTCAGAAGTGGAAGTTTTAGAAAATTACTCATAATCTAAATAACAATCACATAGTTCAAATAAATGACATCCACAGTCGAGAAAATACAAAAAAAAATTATATGCCCAAAATAAGCATATTGTCAACAAAATAGGAATTGTGTTCTATAACTAGCTCAAACATAAATAACCAGAACTGCATGATGCTATACTAGTCTCAAGATATAGATGCAAAACAAATATGTTGAATTATTTCACGGAATAAAGCATTAGTTTGCTTCATGTCCTTGTCAGCTAAGTCTAAGAAGACCTGAGGATCAACCAAAAAAAAAAGTTCCAAGTTTCATGAGCATGCTGTGAATGTTCATTGATTGAAACAAACAATAGCAAAAGAGTGCACTGCAGATTGCATAGAAGAGATGGAGATAAACGAACGCACTTGTTGCCTACACTTTACAGGAAGTTGAGAAAGAACAACTTTGTTAAGCCTTCGTATCATCACTGTCACCTTCATCAAATTGTGTAACTCTTCATGATTACTTACCCCTTGATAAACTCCAAAAACTCCCTAGAAGAGAAATGAAAAACTGAAAGTTAGAATAAACATCCATCAATAAAGAAAACTGGCTGCTTTGAAGAATCTCATTAGTAAAGAAGAGACGACTTACATCCTTGCAATTTCGGTTACCATATTAATGAACATTCTTATATGCATCAGGATACAAAGCTTCCATCTGTCAAACACAATTACAAAGATTCCTCAAATGTCTCCACCAATGTCGAACATATACAAGGTATTACATATAATCAGACAAAAGGAATACCTGCTTGAACAGTTCTATTGGTCGGAATAAGGCAGGAGTTCCACTAAGCAATATTGAATATTGAATATTGAGCTTTCTGACATTTTTAGTCTTCACTTGAAAGAAAGCATGAGAGAATTAGATCAAGAAAGATTACTCAGCAGCTAGCAGGTGACTATTGCAACTAAATGAACAATGAAAGTCAAACATGAATGACAATAAATAAAACTATTTTACACGACACCGGACTCTCACATTGGGAAGAGGGAAACATGGGTTCACATTACTCGACTACGATTTTGCATGTGCTTGAAGCTGGTTATTTATTTATTTAAAAGAAAAGTAAAATTAAAAGAATATCATCTTAGCTCTCTAAAAGGTTTTACATATGACACCAGACTCCCATTTGTTTGTTTGCTTATTTGTTTAAATACTTTTTAATTCTCTCCAAATTTTTCCCACAAATTTCTATGCTTGATAGACAGATGGATACTTTAAAGGCAAGTATACCAGAAGCAAGCATGTAATTGTAGCTTTGAAGCTTGTTACCTTTGTAAGCGGAAGAGTTGCAATAGTCCTCTTTTCCTGAGATTCTTCAGATAGTATGATTCATATACAACCAAACCTGAATTGTTTTTGACAAAAAAGGGGGAATCACTGCTATGAGCATGATTTATTAGCAAAAGATGAAGTACTTTATCAAATTTCATGGGTTTCCACCATAATAACATATAGATATAGATTAATTCCTCTATTCATTGTGCTCTGCCTCTCAGAAATAATAAAAATAAAATAGCAAATGCTGACATATGATTAAAACAGACAAACCTCAGTGGAAGTAAGAAAATTGGATAAGAAATTGGATCTATAAGTCCAATGTCGTGAGCATATTCTATATCTTTGGCTCCAAATCATATGAGATAATATTGAAGAGTCCATCCAAACGAATGTTGCTTTTGGCACTTAAAAATACTATATTGAAGCCTCCTCTGTTTGATCCACCACTTTGAGGTTAGACAATCTACTAAAGATAGCTAGTTAGCAAAATAGTTTCTATAGAATGAAAAAGAAAAATGACAATGTAGCAGAAGTAAACCTAATGAATCCAAAAATCTAAGATTTAATGTACAAACTAGGCAACAATATACATCCAAAAAATTGACAAAAAGAGATTACAGATTACATACGAGTGAAGGAAGATTCAGCCATTGTTGAATCATCTAAAAGAAAAAAGAGGATAAGCACATACTTCTCCATATATCTCTATTAGGTCTGGAGAACGTCTAAGTACAATCCTTACAGAAGCCCATTTCAAGTGCAATGATGATGGTGCAAGTATGAGAACAGGCCATGAGTCCTGAATGCGTGAAGCTACAGCAATTGCCTGCAAAAGATAAGAAAAATTATACATGCAACACATACATAATGTGGCACTCACAAAAAAATATTGATCACTTCTCTCCCTCCCCCTAAGGAGAAGCGGAAAGAGAAAAAGAAAAAAAAAAGACAAATTGCTTTTCCTTGGGTAGGTAATTCTACTGTCTACATTGATTCTACCATTTATTGACATGCAATATCTTTTAAGTCACAAATACTACTGTAGTACCAAGTACTATTTCAATCTAGGCCAAGTTTAATGTAAGATACTAAGATACTCATCTTTGTAATTGTAGACAGCATAGAAAAGAGTATATACAAGACATGTTTACAAGCTAATAAGCAGAAACTAGGAGAAGACTCCACTAAAACCGACATTATGTACATCAAGAATTAAAACAGTACTACAGATAATGCAGATAGAAGGTATGAAAATGTCCTAGTGATGAATTGCCTGCAAAGTTTTCCCGAGTGGCTGAGTCCCATTTCATCTACTAAAAGAGCACGTCCTCCATGTTGCAAAATAAACCTGAAAACAAATAACTAAAACATAAATGAGGGCATAATATAAGAGCTGATTACCAAGACAGAAAAAATATACCAAAAAATGGTCTGCTGGTGAAAAAGTTAGCAAACGTCTACATACCATACACCTTCTCTCTGAAATGGCAAAAGCTTTGATTCAATGTAACTAGGGATCTTGTCCATATCAATCTTTCGGTAATCATAGCAAAAATAAACAAATATCAAAAAGTTTTAGCCAAATAATAATGATAATAAAGAGTGGGGGGGAAATGAACCTAAAGCCTTGGAAGATCAAGACAGGAGAGAATAAAACAACTTAGTCAAAACCTTAGTAAAATGCAGAAACAATGGCCGATGCACCATTTCCTTAGTTATGTACTTATGTTATCCCATATGAGAGTATTTTATTGTTAAGCACCTATTAGAAACTAGAAAGTGCATGCTCTCTCATGTTCTCTCTCCCTCTCCTTTTTTACCTTAGACACAGCGAATTTGCATGTTAGTTTTCTAGCAGAAAGAGAGAGAGAAAAGGGCATCATATTGGACAACAAATAACAGACGCATGCATGAAGGGTCAAGGTAATTTACGGAAAGCATGCCCATGAACTATTCTGCACAAATATAATTAGAAAACAAAGATAAAGACAACAAAAAACTTGTCCATCATTTCTTCCTTCATCTTTTCCCGCTTTTCTGCAGCAAGCGGCTCAAGTCGGCAAATACCCTTCCTGGCTTGATCATTTGACGGATCAATTTCTAAGATCCTTTTCATATCTGCCAATTATTGTCAAGGAAAAAAAAAGTAGAGAAATGGAAAAAGTCAATTTAGAATTAAGCAGAAAATTAGTAAAAAATTGAATGTCATCAGTAAAAACATTGACTTCCTAAAGGGAGGCAAGTATACTAAGCCCCAATATAAAATTTGAACTCACCAGCAATGGCCTCTTCAAAATGCTCAAGCTTGTCATGGGCTTCTCCTCTTCTTGCCAATGCTTTAATGTACGCAGGGTTCAGTTCTAATGCTTGTGTGCATTCTTTAACTGTGCTGTCATATTTTCCCGGGATATATTTGGAAGTCAACAGAAAATCAGGTTCTAAAGTCTAAACTCGATCACCTTCAAATTTAGCGGGACATAAATTAGTTTATGTCAAATTAGTAAATAGCCTAAAAAGTAACCTCAACTTAGTTGACCAAATTTTACCTAATATTTACTCTTACTTTGCGCAAGAGTTCACGGGATAACAAATGCAATTCTAATTAACAGGATAAAAGAACAGCATACCAGTTTCTGATAGCATGCAGCACGATTTGCATGGCAGATCAAACGTACTTCCACCGATAAAGACATGTTAAGTGCAACTTGTAGGGCAAGTTCATACTGGGATAATGTCTCCTCATACTTGCTATCCACAAAAAGAGTGGTGAGAGTCACATGCTCCTCTTGCTGAATGATGTCCTCTGTTGCTTCTTTCCCTTGTTTGTCTCTGGACTCCTTCTTGGTTTCTTCCTTCTCCTCTTCTCTTACCACCTTTATGTGAAACAGATTGAATGGTATAATAACAAGGTTAAACAAAACAAGTATTAAATGATAGCATAATCATTTCAAATGCAACATTGTCTGGTGGAAGAAAAGTCAAACTGTTTGAAGTATTAAAAGAGAACGACCAAAAAGTTGAAAGATAGAAAAGGTGTTTTCAGTACCAGAATTCTTCCTACAAGGCCTCTTTGTTTTTGAGAAGAATGTTGGAGAAAAGGAAGTAGTGGTTTTCATATATGACCATTATGATGCTGACTTAGAAGATATTTGGGTTCGGGATTGAAAAAATTTCAAGATTTATGTGAAACAGATTTTAAATGGTTTGTCAAGTTTGTATGAGCAGATAGAAATGTATTATGGAGATATAAGTTGGAAAAATAGGTATAAGTTTGTAAAATGTGGTGATAGAATACTGATTACAGGAGTGGAGGGAAATTTTTTCTCTGATTCCCCGAAGCACAAAAATATTATCATCAAGAAGGAGATGGCTCGATTACGTAAAGTCTTATTACGTTCATCAAATCTTGGAAAACCTCCAATAGAACTTAAAATGTTTTTCAATTTTTTAGAATAATAAGTTAATATACACGTTTAATTAGTATTTATTTTTATTTAAATTTTGTATATATTTTAATATAGATATTTAATTATTATTTTTCAGGTCTCAAACATGGGAGATAATGTTTTCTCACCCTTACTTTTTGGACTATCAGCATAAGCTGTATTACTTTGTTTTAACTAACAATTATATATGTAAGTATCTAGACGATCTTAATAATAAAATAGATCTGTCAAATGCAATTGGAGCAGAACTTGAACACTAAGAAAAAAAACTTTTCAATTAGAGAGATGGAGTGAAAGATTTGAAGTTAAAGAAGGTTTTGAACGAAAAATCTTATGGTCATTTTGCTCAAGAGTTTATTCGATTCGTAAGGATGCCAATCTATAAACTCCAAAATGAGCGTTCAAAACATTTCTCAACTCCAAATCTTTTACTCCATCTCTCCAATTAAAAATTTTTTTCTTATAGTGTTCAAGTTTCGGCTGCAATTGCATTTGACAGATATATTCTATTATTAAAGTCGTCTAGATACTTACATATATACTTGTTAGCTAGAACAAAGTAATACAGCTTATGCTGATAGTCCAAAAGTAAGGGTGAGAAAACACCATCTCCCATATTTGAGACTTGAAATAATAATTAAATATCTATATTAAAATATATACAAATTTAAATAAAAATAAATACTAATTAAACATGCATATTAACTTACCATTCTAAAAAAATTGAAGAACATTTTAAATTCTGTTGGAAGTTTTCCAAGATTTAATGAACCTAATAACTTTAGGTAACCGAACCATCTCTTTCTTAATGATAACATTTTTGTGTTTCGGAGAATCAGATAAAAAAATTTTCCTCCATTCCTGAAATCAGAACTCTATCACCACATTTTACAAACTTATACCTACTTTTTCAGCTTATATCTCCATAATACATTTCTATCTGCTCATACAAACTTGACAAACTACTTAAAATCTGTTTCACATAAACCTTGAAACTTTTTCAATCACAAACTCAAACATCTTCTAAGTCAGCATCATAATGGTCATATATGAAAACCACTACTTCCTCCTCTCCTACATTCTTCTAAAAAACAAAGAGGTCTTGTAAAAAGAATCCTAGTAACAGTCTCAAAGATGTCTAAAAACACATTTTCTATCTTTCAACTTCTTAGTTATCCTCCTTTAATACTTCAAACAATTTAACCTTTCTCTCACCGAGCAATATTGCATTTGAAATTATTATCCTATTATTTAATACTCGCTTTTGTTCAACCTTGTTATTATACCATTCATTCTCATCCATTGCTACTGATTCCAATTGACTGGTCATAATTAAATAAAAATATAAAATTATAAAAATAAAATTAAAATTAAAAATTAAAATGCATGTGTTCACAAACTTATTAATAAATCAAGTATAAATTCTTAGACATAACTAATAATGCAAAAATATATCCTAAATTAATCACTAATACAAAATACTTTTTCAATTTAAATGATCAAGACAATATCAAATTCAAAGTTCAGTGATGATTTTTGAACAACAAAACAAATTAACTAAGTGATTATTCAGCAAGACAATCTACACATATTCTAAGGTTCTTTATTACATGGCAGAACCAGTCTATTTCCAGCATTCAAAGGACACAGAGCAGTCACAATCTGGGCATTATTAAGTCACAGAACAGAAACACAAAGCAGCACATCACCAACAGCATATCACTACCCAAAAAAATCACAAACCACAAAATAGATGTGAGTGCCGTAAAATTAAAACAAAATAAGAGAAGAGAACATAACTTTAATTCAGTCTATGAAATAATCCAAACCACTACCAAATCAAATAGTTACTTATTGTAATAGCAATCAAAAGTTGCAGAGTTTGAAGCAGAGTATTGGTGTTGTGTGGGTGTATTGTCTAGTGGCGGGTTTAGGGAACTCACGGCGGCGACAAAAGAGAGCAGTTCGACGGCTAGGTGGAGCGCACAGGTTGGTCGCAGTATTTGAAGCAGAGCAACGTGGCTTCCAGACGCACACGAATGCAAACTCGAACGGCAAACAGCCAGTGAACGCGAACAGTGAACGCCGAGCGAGCGTGAACGGCGAAGAACGCTAACGAAGACGACAGCTGAACGAAGACGCGAACGTGAACGGCAAACAAACGGCGACGGAAGCGCGCCTGAGCAGACAAAGACGACGGACGCCGAGCTCGAGGAAGCAGCCGCAATCAGTGACAGCGAACAGGGGTTGAAGACTTGGATCACGAGGGAAGCTAGATAGACGGATGGATGGCGAACTTTGAGTGCGACGGACGCGGCAGTATGCCACTCCTTGCGGCGGTGGTGTAGGCTTACAGTGCTAGGGTTTTTTGACTGGGGTTGTGTGATTTCTTTCTGAACTAGCAAGATACCCGCGCATTGCGCGAACAAGACAAATGAAGACTATAATAACGTAAATATAAAATATATTTGGGATATTATTTGTTATAAAAAATAAAAAAGTATTGATATTGTTCGAAAAAGTATATGAAAATTTTTAAGCAAGAAAAAAAGATAACTATAAAAAAAATGCTATAAAATATTATGTTACGTTGTTATTTATAAGTGATTCTATTAAAATATAAATGATGTTTTAAATTTTCTGTTATTTAATCCAAATATTAAAAATTAAAATAGTACATAATTTATATTAAATTGTATTATATTATTTTTTTAAACACTAATAGTGCTCTTTTATTTTTCACACCAATTAACAATTTAAATATGACTTACATTCACTTTATAATTGTATTTTTCTTTTGTTTTACTCAAGGAGACACACAGAGAAATTGCAAATATAGATAGAAAAAACTAACACATTCAAAAAAAATATCAGTAATAATAAAAATAATAAAAATGACCAATTCAAGAGTAATATGTTATGTCTGTTGTTAAAAACTTTTACTTTAAAATAGAAAATATACAATACTTTCTCTTTTATATTTGTATCATGAAGTATCGAGTAATTAGTAACTTATATGAAATTTAAATAATTAAATAAGACTATAATAGACAGAATGTTTAAAATAAAAAACAACTTTATTAAATTGAAAAAGACAAAAAAAAAGCCTTAATTACTTCATTGTCAAATTGACAATTATTGTTGTTTTTGAAATAGAATTTGGCTAGAGTATATCAAGTGTTTTCATAACCTCAAACAAATACACCATCTAGAGAATAAAATTAAATTAAAAAAAAATCATAGCTACTAATAAAAAGATATATCTATCCATTTACATGAAACTCATACATGCGATGTGATGAATTAGAAACAAAAAGCTCTTTAGCTTTCTCAAAAATATCAATAAATTTAGGAGTTCAAGAACACAATTTCTCACAACTATACTCTATGACCCATTTGTTGTCATAAACAGCAAAGCATGAAGCTTAATAAGAATACAAACCCACAATTTAATAATACATCTATGATAAACACTGTTAAAACAAAAATAATAAAAACTTATAAATAAAATGCTAACTAAACTCATCCGAATAATATGTCTAATGAATTACAATAGAAAATAAATGCTAAAACTCATAAATAAAATGTTCCTACTTCTTTGTAGATTTGGCCAACTGAAGATAAAATTCTATATTTTAAAATATATATTTTAAATT
>NC_029785.2:124937194-124945450 GCF_000816755.2 Arachis ipaensis | reverse complement strand
ATAAATTATTATAATTACTTAAATTTCTATTACTTTAACAAATAATTTGTATTTTATAGCAAAATAAAAAAAAATCTCTACAATTACTTTAACAAATTGTTCATAACCCCAATCATGTTATTAATAAAATTGTATGCATAAAATATCTAAAAAGCTTCCATTTATGTGCATCCTTTTTGAAAAATCTTAAAAGCTTCCAATAATAACTATTCTTATGATATCGGCCATAACTAAAAATATTAATAAAAAAAATCAAATCTTAGCTTTACAATTAGCCACACTGCACTGAATCTTTTAATACTTCAAATGAACATAAACACAAAGGAGGAATGGAAAAGGACAGTTTCATCCAGAAAATTAATATTGAAAAGCTTGAAAAAAATCTTCAAAAGAACATGAAAACATTATTGTGAATCATGAGTTAGAGAATTGTAGAGCTAACTGATTGTGCTCATTTGGTTAGATTTCTTGTCCGGTTAAATACTTTTTTTTTTTTGGTGACTCGTCCGGTTAAATACTTAAATGTGAAAGTTGTGATCTAATGTTTCATTAAAACAAAACAATGAGCTTTAGCAAGCAAATGAAATCTAATAACACCATAGCAAACTAATTTTATAACAATATAGTTCAACTAAGAACATAACCACATCAATCATTGAAAAGAAAATTAAATTAAGATTACAATATTTCAAGTTCAACTATTTTATAAGAATAACTCACCCATCAGAACATCAACCACATATGATAAAAGATCAAATAGGCAATATAAATGAACCTTGTGGTCTTTGAGGACAATTTCAACTTTGATTTCCTAGTAATTGATCCACATATCAATAGAGAAATCAATCAAATAAAACAGCACCTCAACAAATAAAAGGCTTTTCATAAGGGAGGGAAGGATTACCAAGGTGATTGGTTAGTTCATCAAGCAAGAAAATAGTTGGGTTCATCAAGTAAGAGAATATTTGTTAAATCAATTATGAAGTAGTACAAATGAGTTCATTGCTAAAACACATGCAAGAGTGCTACCCATATTTAGAAGTGTTATGCATAACAAAAATGATAAACTATGCACATTCAGCATTCGCATTTGTAGCTTCAGCAATAAGGTGCCGATTAAGCTACAGAATAAAAAGTAAAATAAAATAAGAGCTTATATTTTGCTGCAAAAGAGCATATCTAATTTTTACTAAATTATTCTAGAAATGTATAAGCAAATTATTGATCTCTGAAATCTTATTTTGCATTCAAATAATGAACACCCAATTGATTTTCCTCGAAAAAATGCAGCAAAAATTATCATAAAAAAATTGATTAGTTCTATCATTATATAAAATTCAACCAAAAGAGCTTATACCTGATTAATTTTATATACTATCTCTTAATAAATAAAATTTTCATTTATTTACCCCTTTTTCTTTTTTTTGGATGCATTATGCTTGCTTTTGTTGTTATGATTTTCATTGGCACATGTGCCTCTGATTTTCTGAAACCTCCTTTTCAACTTCCATAAGGTCGACTCATTCTAAAGAATGCAACAACATTCATTAACAAAGGTAATTTTTTTTTTCCTAATTGCTTTTAGTGAAACAGATCTATTGTTTCTTTGTCTCTTCTTATTTAAGATTTATGAAAGGAAAAAAAATGGATGACATTATGACACTTGGGACGAAGTATACAGATAAATTATCCGAGCATCATTGCTGAGATCCACCTTTTCTAAAGCATAACGGCGGCACAAAACATAAGGATGATTGAATACAGTTCATCTCCAATTATATTTTCATCTAAAGATAATCAAGAAATATAATTAGTACTTAAAAGGATTAACAAATTAATGGAATTGATTGAAGTCCAATGAGCTACTTGATGGCACATAAGTCTCCAAATATGAAAAAAATGGTTATGTAATCTGCCACATTTTTTTATAACAGTTCAACAGTTAGGAAAAGAAAATATTAACATGCTTTAACCTGTCTAAATTCACATTATATTCAAAGCATGAAAAGTATATCCTACTGAAATTGAAACCCAAGAATGCTTTTATTGTTTATCTATTCTACTGAACATATCAAACTCATTTAGGTTTGCCATCACATTTGTCTTTGGCTGTAGCTTTTCCAAATTCGACAACATTGACACTATCACATGGACCAACCTATGGATAGAAGAAACTTCTTATTTAACACAACTATCCAATCTATCAATTACTTGGAAAATGCATCTCTTCTAAGCTCAAAGTGTGACTAATAATTAATCCTTATTGTTATAGATTTTTAGTTCTTTTTCATAGTACTGTTTTACCCTTTTCTTCTTCCTTATTTCTCAGTCAAATCCTATGGACAGATTTAAAAATGAATCAGAGATTAAAGAATAAAGATAGAAAAATCACCTTTAAGATTGTGTCAATAGTGCAAACCCTTTCCAGATAATACAACATAAAATAGTCTTATCCTGCAGCACAAATACACATTTGATCTTAGCTTTAAGTCGAGGGTGAATCCCTGGAGGTGAAATCAATTAGATAGATCTTGGCTTTAAGTCCTTCCATAAATCACCAAATTCAGATAATAGCAAAAATCAAAGTTTACCTATATATTCATTATTCTATTCTCTATTCTGATAGGTGTGGCCAAACTTGTCATATACATCTCTTTCTCTCTCTGTAAATTGACATGAACTATTTCACATTAAATAATGAGCTACAGAATCATTAAAGCAAGTTAGAAAATTATATTGGTATTTCAACCCAAATATAGGATAGACAGACATTTGTATCTAACCTGATTTGGGACATTTGTATCTCAAGTTGTTCCATCTCATCATTATTCCATCTACTTTGGTCTTCCTCAATTGTTCTTTTCTCTACATCTTCTTCCTCTTCTCCTTGTTCTTTCTCATCCTCCTCACCATAATCGTTGACATCAAAATCATCTTTTGCATGCTCCATCTGCATCACAAAAACAACAGTCAATCACAAATAGAAAATAATAAACCACTATACTTGCAAAACATTTTAGAAATCTTGCATCACCAATACTTACCTTGTCAAGCTCCATATTACTGTAGTCATCCAAAACATTGTCACTTTTTCACATCTTCATAGATGTCTTTGCAGATAATCCCATTGTCAAGCCCAACTTTCAAAAAAAAAAAAATCCATCAAATTTAGAATAAAGTAAAACCTCGGTTAGGAAACTAACATTCCAGAGGGAGTAAATGAGTAAGCAAACAGCTAAAGTAGCCCTTAATCCATGTGAAACCTTAGCACTAAAAGTAACACCAAAAAGCAAGTAATCAAAGAAGCTCTATCTCTATTCGTCTTGGCAACTACAAATAGTTCAAGTCGCACAGTCAATGTTCCACTTGCTGCTCATAAAAGATGGAGTTTTCTATGCTCTAAATTGTTTTAGAATTCAAATTCATTAACATGAGACCGAAAAAAAAATAACAAAGAACAAATTGGAACAGGGAATGATATCTTTGACAACAACACTGTACATTAATTTCCAAAGCAAAGAACAAACCTTCAGTTAAAAAAATTTATAAATGGTTATGGGTTTACCATTTTCCCCATTCCAGTATCTCATATTTTTTCATCCTAAACCACACATGCCAACATGCATTGGAGTAATAATTAAAATAACACTAAAAGGCACCTCTTTAGTCCTAATTTGTGGGTGGAATAATAATCAAAATGCTGGAAATCAAGCAAATGTCAAAGATGACCAGATAACCATTTCAAAAGTTTTCAATGATTTCGCGACTATCATGTTTGTGCATCACAGGTGCTACACTCAGAACACTCTAGTATACATTATTGTTTCCTTTCCTTTATTTGTTGCTGCATTTGGATCTTCTCATGCTATTCTCTTTCCATGTTGTTGGTCATGTTTCAATCTTTGCCATTAAAATTGAATGTTTATCTTTTATTGGTATAGATTGAAACACAACTTAAAACATCAGAAGATCCGAATCCTTTTGCATCTCCTTAACATATAGAAAGCATAATTTCTTAAGGAAGAGACAATACTATCTCCTCTTAAAGAATTTGGCTCTGATCTACTAATACAAAACATGAGTGTTGTCTCTCATATGCATCATGCAGCAGATCACCAAGAGAGTTTTTTTCAAACGATAAAAATAAAAAACAAAAAAACAAAAAATAAATTAATTTAAATTTTGATACCAGAGAATAACCGCAGATGTAAGGGAGAGACGAACGAATCCCCAGAGATTCTCAAAGGCCTTTATTGAGAACCCACTCCACGCGTCCCCGTTTGTGCCGCTCAAGATGTACACAATATGTGGCACCACTATGAACCACCACGACCGTCTCCCACCCAGCCACAGCAGATAACAACTTCTCATGCTCTTCATTGTACACCTGAGGCTTCGCACCATCCTCGATTCCAAGCTTCCAGTGATCTCCAAAGTCAGATTTCTTCATAGGAGCCTCAGAGTACAGATCCTATATTAGATTTTTATGCAACAATGAGATGTAGGTACAGCTTCTCCTTGACTCATGTTTGGCTACATAGCATGAATAGAGTCACCAATCAAGGTCACACAAAGATAAAGGGCGGAGCAAGATGTTGAGTTTGTAGGTGCCGAGTGAAATGGCGGAGCAAGAATTGGAGTATCAAGGGGTTTAGGGTTTGTTTTGAAATGGATGGTACGTTTTGGGGAGTTGAAATCTGGTGAGACTTGAGAGTTGAGAGTAAAGAGGAGAAAGGGAATGAATTTAAAATGGTGGAGATATCTCGTACTAAAATAGCCTCTTCTTCAGTTGCAAGGAGCAAATCTCCCTCATAAAAGATGATCTTCGCGATGATGAAGATCCCTGAAGTTTTTTTTTCTTTGCTTTTGTTGCTTCTTAATGTTCAATCACCAAAAGTAAAAGGGAAGAGAGGGAATTTGAATTTGAGATGGATTTGCGCGGAAAATTTCCCGCTTGAAGGCACACTGGAGGAAACACTGTTTTGCCTGCCACCTGTCGTTACCACGGATGATGTTAGATTGGAGGGAATACTGTTCTTTGCTTCGGGGACTGAACTGCATAAGTATCTATCTATCTATTCTATTATATAAAAATTGGATATCTGCACTTAATGATGGAGCTGACATGGCATGCTCCGGATAGTGTTTTCCGATTTAATTATTTTAACTAATTCAATACAATTTATTACCATGACTTAATTATATTAGCTAATTGATTTGATTAGATATTTTAAATATTAATATAATTTATTATAATATATATTACTTAATTAATTTTACTACATTAATTATAATTTGTTATATTAGTTAATTAATTTATTCATTTATAAAGTCTGAAATAAAATAAATAATTTTTTATTTATTCTAATTGAATTCATTAAATTTAATTATACATTATATACGAATTAATAATAATTTATAAATCACTCTAATTTATAATATTTAATAAAATAATTTATAAATCACTTTATATTATATATGTATTAATAAAATAGGATATTACGTCTTTATTATTTCGATTCTCTTAGCACCTATAAATACCCTTCTATATTGTATCATTTTACACAACTTGAATACACACAAACCTCTCTCTTACCCTTTCTAATAATAATAAATACAGTTTAATTTAGTTAGAAGTTCATTATTTTATAGTCTTCTATAAAATAATCTTTTTATCACTTTGTATATTTTAACTCTTTTTTATTTTTTTTCTCTTTACATATAATTTTGTTGTGCATTAACTTTGTTTATTTAATGATAAAATATACTCAAGTTAATTCTATCATATAATAGTTTATTTTCTCCTATATATTTTGATTTGTATAGTTACTATTGATCTTACTATTTAAGATCTTGCTGTTTTTGTTTTCTTGAATTGTTCTTTATTTTTTTTATGACTTGATAATTTAAAAAAAAAAAAGCAAAGAACAGAAAAAAAGATGGCTAAAGACGAAAGTTAGAAGCCTAAAGCAACAACATTATTCCTCAGCATTATTATTATTAATATGAACTTTATTATTTCTTTTCTAACATTCTTTAATACAAGCTTGTTTCTTTTTATTAATTATTATTAATACTTTTATTCTTTTCTTCTCTAATTATAAATCTCCTTATAATAATTTTTTGATCGGATATTTTTTTGGTCTAATAAATTTTTTTTTCTATTTTTTTGTCAAAAATAATTTATATTAGAAAAAAAAGATAAAAGTAAATTTTAAGATTCAAATTTAAATAAGATGTGCAAAGAATAACTATTGAATTCATTTGGTCGATTTAAACACTTTGTATTATCGTCATTGAAAATTTCAAATACTATTATAAAATTCTAGATATTTTTATTTTATTGTTCTTAAATTATATATTATCCCGTGTATTTAAAGAGTTTCATCTTTTTGAAAATAAAGTGTGACATTATATACTTTTTAGATTTCTCGGCCGGTTCAGCGGTTTGAGAACGGTTTTGATTTTAGCGGTTTTTTATGTTGAACCAAACCGTTTATGTCATCGGTTCGCGGTTAAACCGGTCGGACCGGCCGGTCCGATCCGGTTTTCAGAACCTTGTTCGAGAGTATGATTGAGATCAGAGAGCTTGACTCTTGTGGTTCTTTGATCTTCGTCAACCAAAACCTTCTGTATTTTTTATAGGGCTGAATCACAATTTTACTGTGGAAAAAGAGCTATGAAGGCGAGTTTGATGTGTTGGAGACCAAAATTCTAAAGTCATTATTTATATTTGAGTGTGACACTCATTAAACCCTAAAACTCAAATAAAATAGTATTTATGATTTTAATCTCATTTATCCAAATCAAAAGTAATAATGACTTATTTAATTTAACATTTATGACAATAAATGAGATCACCGTTATATAAGTCATTTAATGTAAAATTATTTAATTTACGATTATAATTAATATATGTATTATCCATAAATATATTAAGAAATAATAATTTCCTAACAATCTTCTACTTGGGTTATAAATATATATTTTCCTGAGATAACCTCTTATAAATTTTACGCGTAAATCTGAATGTTATTTCTCTTATTACTTTAATAATCTGGTCTATCTCATATATTAGTTATGAAATTACCGAAACTTTTATCACATTAGTGTCACAACAAAACTACGATGATCCCATACTAAAATACTCAACCACATAGATCAAATTTGGATGAGAAAATTCAGAAATTATATGCAAAAATGATCTCATGCATGTCTATTTTTAACTTGAATAAAAATTCTATTTTATTCGGTGACAGACTCATATGAAACTGCAACGACAATACCTGGGCATAGCGAAGGTGACTAAGTGATGAGTCTGTAGAAGAAGAAGAGAAGAACTTAATAGACTCACAATGAGAGAGAGAGAGAGAGAGAGAGAGAGAGAGAGAGATAGAGAGAGGGGGGGGGGAGAGAAAAAAATGCGTTGCGGTGGAGAAAGAGAGGGGTGGAGGCCGCGAAAGAAGGGGATGGTAGAGGGTGACGCCGTTGCTGATACCATTGCTGATGTAAAAGCACATACCATAAATTTTTTTTTAATTTAATAAAGATATACCCATGCTTTAAAAGCATCGCAATAGATTCACATCTAGGCATACAATTCAATAAGCGTGGCCATAGCTCACATTTAGGCACGTTTCTAAAAGCGTGACAGCCATGCTTTAAAAGCATAACTATAGGTCTCCTCCAACGGTCATATTTTTTGGGAAAAAAAGCATAGTTTAAAGTATAGTGTGGTTATTAATCACGAAAAATGTGACAATAGAGAATTGGCTACGACTAAATAAGTGACCGTTTAAAAAGCGATGTAGTATCTCAATTTACCTAGAGAAAAGAAACTCGGCAGGAGAATGGTGGCGACGGGCTCAACAACGACAGTAACGGGATGAGCAACGCTGATGACATAAGCTGTGAACAGTGACGGACCCAGAAAAATTTAGTAATGGGACAAAAATATAATAAAATTTAGGTATAGATATTTTTTTGCTTCCCACGATATTCAACAAGTTAAGGACTAATCCGTCGTAAATTTGAATTCCATTTAAGAATCTACAATTGGCCGGCAACGAGCTGCTATACATACGAGACAGAATTCGAACCCTCAATACTTATTTAAGCGGACGACTAAGTTGATCACTTGATCAATCTAAATTAGTTTAGATATATTCAAAATTTAAAATTAGAACTATCTAATACATATTGATAAGAACTAGAAATATACACACAATCATTATTATAATATTTAAAATAATAAAA
>NC_029785.2:124932804-124935764 GCF_000816755.2 Arachis ipaensis | reverse complement strand
ATATATAGATAATATATTTTTTTATCTTAAACAATTTTTAAAAAATCACTAATAATTTAAGTTGTATTTAATTAGAAAACTAAGTTTTAATTTAATTATTAATTAATTAACTAATATAATATAATTAATTATCACTAATTTTTGAGTGTATTTATTTATTTTTCATACTAAATCAAATTTAACAATATAATTATTATTATGTGTTAAGTTTAACAAAATATTTTTTAACATAAAATACAAAAAAACTATTTATATTTTATTTTGATACAAATATAATATAATAAGTGGTATATATGTATATAAGTATTATTTTTTTAAAAAAAAATTTGTGGGAGCATATTAAACGTGGGTCCGTCTCTGGCTGTGAAGGAAGATGAGAGTTGTGAATAGGTAAGCGGCGATGGACTCAACAACAACATGACAGGAGCTATGTGGTTTTTTTGTGAAGAAATCGAGAAGAAGATTTTAGGTGAGGATGATTGAGTTTATCTTGCATGGCTATAAAGTATAGACCGAAGCTATGAATCATGTGTGATGTGAGGCAAATTCTAATTCCTAAAAAGTGTTTATATGTATATATTCGGAGCGGGTACACTCTAAACCCGTCCATACCCTGTCTTGAGCAAAATCTGCCCTGACTCGGGTCAAGTTATTACCCTTTTCATTCGGGTATGGACGGGTCAGGTATCTGCGTATTCGAAAACTCCTGCCAAGTCTAACCACGTATTGATACTCTATTTATTAAGGGTTTATCGCTAGCCAATGGATTGTTATATACACAAGGCGAGATTCTAACTCCTAATAGTTGTTTAAGCGGACGAGTGAGATGATCACTTAACAAACTCAAATTGATTAAGACAAATACTAATTATTTTTAATATTTTAATATTAAAAATTTTGAGAGTTTGATTTTAATTATAACTTTATAAAATATTTATAATAATAATTACTATATATATTATTTAATTTTTTAATAAAATTTTTAATATAATTTTATGTATTATCCCGTACAAGGTACGGGAACATACACTAGTTATATATTAAATAGATGAAAAAAAGAAAGGGGGAAAGGAAAAAAAAACAAAGGAGCTTCCGTTTTTGTGTAAACCGGACAGGTTCCGGTTCGGTCCAATCGGTCAATTCTTGTCTGCTTCAACAATTTTTCACCGGTTTTTTATACGACGATTTTACATATCTAACCAAACTGTTATTATTATTGGTTTGTAGTTGAACCGGTTCGACTGGCCGGTCCGTTCAATTTTCATAACATTGTGTTGATCAAGAAAATGGTCCTTGAAAATGAATTTGTCATGATAATTCGATTTGAAGAAGAGGACATTATAAAAATAGTTCTATTTATTATTAAGAAACCATCATGTGGTCACCAAATATTTTGAGTTGAGTCAAAGTATTCGCATAACAATGTATAAGCAAAGAACAAAAATGTATGAGGAGATTTGAAATTATTGATTATTAATTTTTTTTTAAATTTAGCTATACTATCATATATATAATATACTAAATTAATAATGTAGGTTTAATTTCGTAGTATAAGGTTAATGTTTTAGAAAGAGAGAGGAAAAAAATCACATGGGATTAAAAAAGGTTTGTATAATTTTGAGTTAAAAATATTAAGCTTCAATTCATNATTAAAATCAGAAAAAATCAGAATCAGAAATTAAAAGTATAAATTATAATTAGCAGAATTAAAATCAAGAATAATTAAAATCAGAAATCAGAAATATAAATTATTAGGGGTATTCATGGCCGGGTGCAATCGGGTTTGAAGTGACCCAAACCCGACCCGAAATATATACAGGTCCTATTTGTTAGACTCGAACCCGATCCTAGATCCAATGAAACCTACACACTTTCGGGCCACGATTATATCGGGTAAAAACCAGATGAAAACTGAGCCGTTAACATTACATTACCTTGATACCTTCTTGTAAGTTAATATGTGAAAATATCCAAATTTTCAAGACTCCAACCATTATTTGACATGGTAAAATTCACTTAGAAAAATATAACAAGAACCAACCATTCTCTAAAATTAAAACATAACCACAATCAATACTAATATTATCTAATAACACCAAATATTTAAATCAATACAAATAACACAATATTATGTATTAGTCTAAAGTCTTATGCATTTTAAACATGAAACATTAACTTATAGTCTTATAATGACTAATAACACAAAATATTAAGGTTTAAAATACTTAAATTCATCATATGAATAGTCTTAGTTTGTGTATGAGGACTGGGCCACCGGGCCGGGTTCAGATGACCGAGCTATGGCCCGACCCAACCCGTGGCCCGACCCGACCCGAAACAATGATTGTGTCTACTTTTGAGAACCCTTACCCGACCCTATACCCGGTGAAATCATACCAAATTAGCCCCTAAAATGTTCGGGGTGGGCCGGGTCTTCACGGCGGGCCGGGCCATGTACACCTCTATAAATTATAATTAACATAAATCACATAAATCAGAACAATGCTATAATAATTAACAAGTTTTATAAATTAAAATCACAGAGATAATATGATAGATGAACCCTAAAACCACAACCGAATGAATTTAAATGGTAGTTCACATAACTTACCGGGAGAAAGAGCAGCTGAGCTCACGGCGAAGATCGGCGATGAGGCATAAAGGCGACGATGCGGAGAGGCAAAGATGCGGAGACGCTCAGAGGCGAAGATGCGAAAGTTGGCGAAGAGGCTCTGAAGCGATGCTGCTGCCTCAAATGGGTCAGGAGGCGACGATGATGTTCTCCTCGGCTGGGTCAGGCAACGGCGGTGATGTTCTCCTCGGCTGGCCAGGCGCGACGACGATCTTCTGCTTCTTCTCCACGGGATGACCGATGAGACTCGGGCGCACGATGAGAGGGTGGGAGCTTGGCGTTGCCAGCGGTGAGGGGGTAGGAGATGGCGGACGACGGCGGTGACTGG
>NC_029785.2:124909021-124932441 GCF_000816755.2 Arachis ipaensis | reverse complement strand
GATGTGGTGCCTAGTGGTTGACCAGCTAATAGAGAAGTGACACATGTCATTGTTGATTATAGTGAGAAACATCCTCTGAAGCAATAATGAAGGATTACTTCAATGCTAATATACGTAAATTTTAAATATTTACTGTGATGGCAAATGGGTAATTTTGTCACAAAAATGGGCTTTTTTTGTTTTTCGTATGGGCTTTCCACTGTATGGACCAACCATGGAAAAAAATTAAGTTAGAGAGGCATAGAAAAAAATCAGTTATAGACTCAGAGCTTCCGCAAATTATGATTAAAAAAAAAGCTTCACCAAAAAGCTTGTGGTGTTGGACTGGGTTCGTCCAGTATGGTTGTTTTGAAACCCTCTTTCATCGTAGAATCACAGCTGAGCTATCCTAAGTGGAACACTGGTGAACGGAAATTAAATCTCCGTACATCTTGACCGGCAAGTGCACCGGATCGTCCAAGTAATACCTCAGGTGAATGAGGGTCGAATTACACGGAGATTGTTGGATTGAGCAAGCAATGGCTATCTTGCAGATCTCAGCAGTCAGGCGATTAGAAAAGATGATTGTTGGTTGAAAGCATAAACAAATAATAAAAGAAATAATAAAGAAGTGGTGTGAAATCAAGGGTGGAAAATGGTTAAGGTTGCAGAGATGCTCATCTTTCCGGATTAATACTTCTTACCATCTACTTTAACCATGAATGACGATTCTTTCTTTGGCAAACTGTAAGTGATCGAACGCCACGCTAATGGTCACTCAATCTCCTCTAATCCACATCAAATGCCACGCTAATGGTCATCCAATCTGAACGAGGATGAAGCTCTGACAATTCAATCTCTGATGATCCTACTCAAAACGCCACAGATAAGGTCGAATCTTCCGGATAGGAGAATGATGCTCATGATTCTAGTTTATACCACAAAGGCCCTAATCGCCCCAGATCTCGGGTGAACTGAGGTCTCCAAGTCCCCAACGAAATTGTGGATTAGCCGTCTAGGAGATGTGTTCTCAAGCTTTAATTCTGATGATCCCGCTAAGGACTCATCAGACCCATGTAGAACAAGGGTCATACGCTAGTTCCACCCCATATTCATATAGATTAAGAACGAGTCACACCTTAGAAATTGAATCTGTAAACCCCGCTAAAATCGGTAAATAATTAGTTAATAAATTGAATTTTAATTAGGAAAGCTAAAAATGCAAAACTAATATCAAAATAGAATATAGCTCGTTGAAACAAAAATTTTGGTATCAATTTTAAAATTTTGGCCCAAAATCGGACCAGAAGGGCCGAACCGGTTGAATCGGGGCCCAAACCGGGCCCGTGGGTCCAATCGGACCCATAACATAAAAGAAGCACCAGCTTCTTCTCCTTCACTTCACACCAACGAAGCAAGCAGATTTTGGGAAGAAGGAGAATCCCCAAACCCTCACCAATCTTTGTTCCACCGTAACTTCCTCGTTTGACCTCCGATCGCCGCACCGTTTGCGGCCACGCGTCTAGCGCGTCGAGCTCTACCTTTCTATCAGATCAATTTCACTGGTAAGCCTCACTTTTGATTCAGAATCTATACTTCCCTTTCTTTGGTGAAATTGAAATCCTATAGTGAAATCTTGTCCAATTTTGTGTTTTAGGTTCAAGTTAGCTTCCGGGGCTTATGGGCTCGAGCTATTGAGCATATGGGTACGGTAAGGACACCTAAACCCTATCTCAATCTTGCATTTATAGTGGAAAAATTGAATTTGGAACATGTATATGAATTAGGTGTAGATTAAGTGGGTATATATGCATTGGAATTGAATTGGGAGTATTTAGAGGCTTATTGGTGATCAAGACTTGGTTTGTGGTTGTTTTAATTGAGCTTGGAGGGGCTGTGTTTTGCTTGTGGGGCTGCCTTGGGTGAAATAAAGTGATCGGCCAAGGTATGGTTTAAGTTTCGCACGTTTAATATTTACGGTGTTGTGAAAAATTAGGTTAGAGGAACCATAGGATAAGTTGAATTGGTTGATTGCATTTAATGATTAGTCTTGTAATGTTGTTGGAATAAATTGTTGGTGAATATGTATTGGAATTATGAGGTGTTGAAGTTGTAATTGTGTACTCTTGAAATTGAATTAGTAATGGAAGTTATGGTCATGATTTGTTAGTATTAAATATATGTGCTTGATATTATTCATGAGGGGTTGATAAATATATGATGAAGGGTGGTATAGGTGAAGAGTTGTTATAAATAAAAGAGTGGTTATTGATGTATGAGGTAAATGTTGATATTTATTGATGATCAAGGTTTGTTGAATTGGTTAAAGGTAATATTGGTAATGGTTGTTAATGAAATGGGCTGATATGGTATTAAAATGCAAGTTTTAATGGTAAGGAACATGAGTTGATGAAAATGAGGTTTGGTTGAGGATTGGTTAAAAACTAAATTTTGATGAACTTTGGAAGTCCATAATTTACTCCTCAAATTTTGGATTGAGTTGTGATTTGTTGCAAACGAAAGATGGTTTTGTAAGCTTTTAAACGATATCAATTTTGTGAAAAGCGGAATTTTGAGGAGAAAGTTATGGACAATGAAAAATTGATACATAAAACTGTGATGCAGGAGTTAAAAATTTGTTGCATCAAGCTTTCTAGGCATTCTGCCAAATTTTTGGAAAAATGCCCATCCACGTGTACGCGTGGCGTGGCATTTTGACGACGCATGCGCGAGAAGCATGCGTACGCGTGTGTGCATTTTCACGCGTACTCATGACTCACGCGTACGCGTGGCTACTGCCTGCTACAAAAACTGGTTTTGACTATTTTAAACTAATTTTCCACTTCTAAACCTCCATTTTCTCCCCTTTAAGGCTTAAAAGTATGGTTCCAGGTCAGTGGATAAAAGAAGCTAGGAAAACAAGATAACTTGAGGGTGAAGTAAGATGTAAATGGTGGCTTTTATGAAGAGAATGAGAATGTTTCCCTGGGTAAAAACTGTGGCTCACCACCACGTGTTCCAGGTTGAACCTCGATACTCTGTTGACCCTACGTCGTAAGGGTGACCGGACA
Organism: Arachis ipaensis; assembly: GCF_000816755.2. NCBI lineage: Eukaryota > Viridiplantae > Streptophyta > Magnoliopsida > Fabales > Fabaceae > Arachis > Arachis ipaensis. Next base: position 124,929,391 of record NC_029785.2, on the reverse strand, counting down.
CGTATAAATTCCCGGGTATGGATAGCCTCCATTGAGCAATTACTTGATGTTGAATGTGAAATCTATTCATAGGCTCTTGGGGATGCGCGACGGGGGACAGTAAAGGTTTTCGGACTTGTCGGGTTGGCTGGATAACCGACAGATGAGCCTCATCAGCCATAGGACAGGCATGCATCATATGCATTTGTTTGTTTTGATTGATATGCATTTCCTGGGTTTGCCTAATTAATATATACCACCTGCTACCTGTTATACTTGCTACTTGCACTATCTGCTCATTACTTGTGCCTGAACTTGTTTGGTTGCTTATTTCTGTTACATTATGGACGATGGAGGGATGGAGGAAAAGGTGAAATGGTTTGGTGCTACGTCAGATTTGAAATTGAGTAAGTTAGGCAGATTTAAAATACCTACCCCTGTTTATGGCTTCTGTTTAGTAATTAAGTTGGATAACTGAATAACGAAGTTCTAGGATTGCCTATGGCATTCTCAGGACCTTATTTATTATACGCGTGGCACTTTTACCATGCTGAGAACCTCCGATTCTCATTCCATACTGTGTTGTTGTTTTTCAGATGCAGGTCGAGAGGTTCCTCGCTAGGCGTCTGGATCCTTCAAGCGAAGTAGTTCTTGGGAGTATTTTGGTTTCTGTTTGTATATATATATAGCTTACTCTCCAAGTAACTTGTGTATGCTGCTCCTCTTAGAGGTTGAGAGAGAGATAGGAGTTTATTTTGGTGTATTTTGGGGATACTTATGTATGTTTATATGTATATATATATCCTCTGGCCAGCCTTAGCTTTGCAGGCTGAGTCAGAGGCCAGTTATGCTGTTTCCTTGGCTTTCCTTTACTCGCTGGTTTACTTTTATCATTTCCTATTAGGTTTCTTAGCATGCAAGTAATCCTTTCTTTTGAGCGTTGCGCTTTTCATTTTGCGATTTTTGTTTACCTGTTTTGTTTTAAGGCTCCTAGTATATTATCTTTTTCTCTATATTATGTATTTAATTTACTGTTTAGAGGTCCGTAACACCACACTACCTCTGTTCTACGACTTAAGCGTAAAACTCTGTGTAGTAGGGTGTTACAAAATCAGACATAGATTAAAAGTAAAAAAATAATAATATTATTCCATAGAGATGAACAGAGCTCCTAACCCTAACTTGGGAGGTTTAGTTGCTCATAGTTTACAGAATAACACAATGGAATTCGAAAGTGGGGGAGAATATCCTAAACAAGGTTGATCTTCTCCTTAAATATCCTAATCTAATAATGAAAGGAATGCAAAAATATGATAAGGTTCACTAGAGGTGCGAAAATCCACTTCTTGAGCCCACTTGGTGAGTGTTTGGGATGAGCTTTAGGTGAATTCACGTGTTGGGACCCTCTTTGAGGCGTTGGTGCACGGATAGGGTGTCAGTTGGGCTTTCAACGTTTGTTTTAGGCCCTCAATTCCGAAGCAAAGTATGAAATATTACACATTGCTAGAAAGCCCAGGAAGTTATCTTTCCAATGCCGTTAAGAGCGCGTCATTTGGACCTCTGTAGCTCCAGAAATGCTTGTTCAAATGTGCGGAGGTCAGAATTTGACAACATCTGCAGTCCTTTCTCTGTCTCTGAATCAGACTTATCCAAAACTTACCAGAATCACCCAAAAATCACCTAACATCATAGAAAAACAACAAAAACTCAAAGTAGCATCCAAAAAATGATTTTTGCACTAAAACCTACCAAAACTTAATAAAACTTACAAACATGACCAAAAACAATAAGAAAATAGCACTAAAAAGTGTATAAATATCCGCTCATCAGAACACTGGTGCACGAAATTGTGATCTTCAACAATGGCGCCAACAACTTGGTGCTCTCAAACATGAATCACACTTTGTCACAACTTCGCACAACTAACCAGCAAGTACACTGGGTCGTCCAAGTAATAAACCTTACGTGAGTAAGGGTCGATCCCACGGAGATTGTCGGCTTGAAGCAAGCTATGGTCACCTTGTAAATCTCAGTCAGGCGGATTCAAATGATTTTAGATATTTGATAATTAAAATATAAAATAGGATATAGATACTTATGTAATTCATTAGTGAGAATTTCAGATAAGCGTATAGAGATGCTTTCGTTCCTCCTGAACCTCTGCTTTCCTGCTGTCTTCATCCAATCATTCCTACTCCTTTCCATGGCAAGCTTTATGTTGGGCATCACCGTTGTCAATGGCTACATCCCGTCCTCTCTGTGAAAATGGTCCAATGCGCTATCACTGCATGGCTAATCATCTGTTGGTTCTCGATCATACTAGAATAGGATTTACTATCCTTTTGCGTCTGTCACTACGCCCAGCACTCGCGAGTTTGAAGCTCGTCACAGCCATCCCTTCCCAGATCCTACTCGGAATACCAGAGATAAGGTTTAGACTTTCCGGATCTCAGGAATGGCCGTCCATGGGTTCTAACTTATACCACGAAGATTCTAATATCTCGGACTCGGTCCTCGGTATTAGATATCTAAGAGATACTCATTCTAGCTTGTTTGCATGTAGAACGGAAGTGTTTGTCAGGCACGCGTTCATAAGTGAGAATGATGATGAGCGTCACATAATCATCACATTCATCATGTTCTTGGGTGCGAATGGATATCTTAGAGAAGGAATAAGCTTGAATTGAATAGAAAAACAATAGTACTTTGCATTAATTCATGAAGAACAGCAGAGCTCCACACCTTAATCTATGGTGTGTAGAAACTCTACCGTTGAAAATACATAAGAACAAGGTCCAGGCATGGCCGAATGGCCAGCCCCCTAAACATGATCAAAGGATCAAAAGATAATCCCTAGATGATCCAAAGATGTAAATACAATAGTAAAAAGTTCTATTTATACTAAACTAGTTACTAGGGTTTACAGAAATGAGTAAATGATGCAAAAATCCACTTTTGGGCCCACTTGGTGTGTGCTTGGGCTGAGCATTGAGCGTTACACGTGTAGAGGCCTTTCTGGCGTTTAACTCTACTTTGCAACCTGTTTCTGGCGTTTAACTCCATAATAGGGCAGAAAGCTGGCGTTGAACGCCAGTTTGCGTCGTCTAAACTCGGGAAAAGTATAGACTATTATATATTGCTGGAAAGCCCTAGATGTCTACTTTTCAAAGCAATTGAGAGCGCGCCATTTGGAGTTTTGTAGCTCCAGAAAATCCACTTTGAGTGCAGGGAGGTCAGAATCCAACAACATCTGCAGTCCTTCTTCAACCTCTGAATCTGATTTTTGCTCAAGTCCCTCAATTTCAGCCAGAAAATACCTAAAATCACAGAAAAACACACAAACTCATAGTAAAGTCTAGAAATGTGATTTTTATTTAAAAACTAATAAAAATATACTAAAAACTAACTAAATTATACTAAAAACTATGTAAAAACAATGCCAAAAAGCGTATAAATTATCCACTCATCACAAAACCAAACTTAAATTGTTGCTTGTCCCCAAGCAACTGAAAATCAAATAGGATAAAAATAAGAGAATATACTATAAATTCTAAAATATCAATGAAACTTAGCTCCAATCAGATGAGCGGGACTTGTAGCTTTTCACCTCTTGAATAGTTTTGGCATCTCACTTTATCCATTGAGGTTCAGAATGATTGGCATCTATAGGAACTCAGAGTTCAGATAGTGTTATTGATTCTCCTAGTTTAGTATGGTGTTGATTTGCTCCCAATAGTTTTGTGGAGGGAAGTGCATCCCTTCCTCACATATGTCTATGAGGACTTGGTCTAACCTTTGATCAAAGTTGACCCTTCTTGTGTAAGGGCGTACATTTTCTTCCATCATTGGCAAGTTGAACGCCAGCCTTATATTTTCCGGACTGAAATCTAAGTATTTCCCCCGAACCATGGTAAGCCAATGCTTTGGATTCGGGTTCACACTTTGATCATGGTTCCTAGTGATCCATGCGTTTGCATAGAACTCTTGAACCATTAGGATCCCGACTTGTTGAATGGGGTTGGTGAGAACTTCCCAACCTTTTCTTTGAATCTCATGTCGGATCTCTGGATACTCATTCTTTCTGAGCTTGAAAGGAACCTCAGGGATCACTTTCTTCTTGGCCACAACTTCATAGAAGTGGTCTTGAGAGGAGAGAAGAAGTGGTGGGGATCCTGTGGGGTCCACAGATCCAGTGGGGTCAAGGACTTAACATCCGTGCTCCAATTAGGCGTGTAAAACGCCCTTAGTGTGCAATCCTGGCGTTTAACGCCAGACTGCTGCTTGTTTCTGGTGTTAAACGCCCAAATGTAGCCTGTTTCTGGCGTTTAACGCTAGGTATATGCTTGTTTCTGGCGTTAAATGCCAGCTTGGTGCTTGTTTCTGGCATTAAACGCCAGATAGATGCTTGTTTCTGGCGTTTAAACGCCAGAATGCTCCTCCTCCAGGGTGTGCTGTTTTTCATTTTGTTTTTGATTTTTTTTGTAGTTTTTGTGACTCCACATGATCATCAACCTAATAAAACACGAAATAACAAAAAGAAAATAAAATAGATATGATTAAATAACATTGGGTTGCCTCCCAGCAAGTGCTTCTTTAATGTCAATAGCTTGACAGTGAGCTCTCATGGAGCCTTACAGATAATCAGAGCATTGTTGGGACCTCCCAACACCAAACTTAAAGTTTGAATGTGGGGGTTCAACACCAAACTTAGAGTTTGGTTGTGGCCTCCCAACACAAGGTTGTCCTCATTCAGTTGAAGGATCAATTTTCCTCTGTCCACATCAATCACAGCTCTTGCTGTGGCTAGGAAGGGTCTTCCAAGGATGATGGATTCATCCTCAAACTTCCCAGTGTCTAGGATTATGAAATCAGCAGGGATGTAAAGACCTTCAACCTTTACTAACACGTCCTCTACTAGTCCATAAGCCTGTTTTCTGGAGTTGTCTTCCATCTCTAATGAGATTCTGGCAGCTTGCACCTCAAAGATCCCAAGTTTCTCCATTATAGAGAGTGGCATTAAGTTTATTCCTGACCCCAAGTCACACAGAGTTTTCTCAAAGGTCATGGTGTCTATGTTACAGGGAATTAGGAATTTACCAGGATCCTGTTTCTTTTGAGGTAATTTTTGCCTATCCAATGCATTTAGTTCATTAGTGAGCAAGGGAGGTTTATCTTCCCAAGTCTCATTACCAAATAATTTGGCATTCAACTTCATGATTGCACCAAGGTACTTAGCAACTTGCTTTTCAGTAATGTCTTCATCCTCTTCAGAGGAAGAATACTCATCAGAGCTCATAAAGGGCAGAAGTAAGTTGAATGGAATCTCTATGGTCTCTGTATGAGCCTCAGATTCCTTCAGGTCCTCATTGAAGAACTCCTTATTGATCACTGAACGTCCCAGGAGGTCTTCCTCACTAGGATTCACGTCCTCTTCCTCCCTTGTAGGTTCGGCCGTGATGGTCAATTCAATGGCCTTGCACTCTCTCTTTGGATTTTCTTTCGTATTGCTTGGGAGAGTACTAGGAGGAGTTTCAGTGACTCTTTTACTCAGCTGGCCTACTTGTGCCTCCAAATTTCTAATGGAAGACCTTGTTTCATTCATGAAACTTAGAATGACCTTAGATAAATCAGAGACTATATTTGCTAAGCTAGATGGATTTTGCTCAGAATTCTCTATTTGTTGCTGAGTGGATGATGGAAAAGGCTTGCTATTGCTAAACCTGTTTCTTCCACCATTATTAAAGCCTTGTTGAGGCTTTTGTTGATCCTTCCATGAGAAATTTGGATGATTTCTCCCTGAGGGATTATAAGTATTTCCATAGGGTTCCCCCATGTAATTCACCTCTGCTATTGCAGGGTTCTCAGGATCATAAGCTTCTTCTTCAGAAGATGCCTCTTTAGTACTGTTGGATGATTCCTTCAATCCATTCAGACTCTGAGAAATCATATTGACTTGCTGAGTCAATATTTTATTCTGAGCTAATATGGCATTCAGAGTATCAATTTCAAGAACTCCCTTCCTCTGAGGCATCCCATTACTCACAGGATTCCTTTCAGAAGTGTACATGAACTGGTTATTTGCAACCATGTCAATGAGTTCCTGAGCTTCTGCAGGCGTTTTCTTTAGGTGAACGAATCTACCTGCAGAATGGTCCAATGACATCTTTGATAATTCAGACAAACCATCATAGAATATATCCAGGATGGTCCATTCTAAAAGCATGTCAGAAGGACACTTTTTGGTCAGTTCCTTGTATCTCTCCCAAGCTTCATAGAGGGATTCACCTTCTTTCTGTTTGAAGGTTTGAACATCCACTCTAAGCTTGCTAAGCTTTTGAGGAGGAAAGAACTTGGCTAAGAAAGCCGTGACCAGCTTATCCCAAGAGTTCAGGCTATCTTTAGGTTGAGAGTCCAACCATACTCTAGCTCTGTCTCTTACAGCAAACGGGAAAAGCATAAGCCTGTAGACCTCAAGATCAACCCCATTGGTCTTAACAGTATCACAGATTTGCAAGAATTCAGTTAAGAACTGAAAAGAATCTTCTGATGGAAGTCCATGAAACTTGCAATTTTGTTGCATCAGAGAAACTAATTGAGGCTTTAGCTCAAAATTGTTTGCTCCAATGGCAGGGATTGAGATGCTTCTTCCATGTAAGTTGGAATTTGGTGCAGTAAAGTCACCAAGCATCTTCCGTGCACCTCTACCATTGTTATTGGTTTCGGCCATCTCTACTTCTTTTTCGAAAATTTCTGTCATATTTTCTCCAGAGAGTTGTGCTTTAGCTTCCCTTAGCTTCCTCTTCAGAGTCCTTTCAGGTTCAGGATCAGCTTCAACAAGAATGTTCTTATCCTTGTTCCTGCTCATATGAAAAAGAAGAAAACAAAAAAAAATATGGAATCCTCTATGTCACAGTATAGAGATTCCTTTATGTGAGTAGAAGAAGATAAGAATAAAAGAAGGAGAATCCAAACACAGGGGTGAGGAGTGGGTTCGAATTCTTAGATGAAGAGGAGTGTTAGTAAACAAATAAATAATTAGAAGGAGATGAGGAAGAAAAATTTTCGAAAATAATTGAAAAGAAAAGAAAAATATTTTTGTTTTTAATTTAAAATTAGAGTTAAAAATCGAAAATTAAAAAAAAAAAGAAAATTGAAATTAAATTAAAATTTAATTCAATTAGTTAATTAAAAAGGAATTTTGAAAAAGAGGAAGGTGATTTCGAAAATTAGAGAGAATTAGTTAGGTAGTTTTGAAAAAGATATGAATCAAACAAAAAGAAAAGATTAATTGAAAAAGATTTGAAAATCAATTTTTGAAAAGATAAGAAGTTAGGAAAGAAGTTAGAAAGATTTTGAAATTGATTTGGAAAAAGATGTGATTGAAACTTATTTTGAAAAAGTTTTGAAAAGGAAATTTTAAAAAGATTTGATTTTGAAAATTAAAGTTGATTACTTGACTAACAAGAAACTAAAAAAATATGATTCTAGAGTTTAAAGATTGAACCTTTCTTACTAGGCAAGTAACAAACTTAAAATTTTTGAATCAATCACATTAATTGTTAGCATTAATTTTGAAAATATGAAATGAAAATAAGAAAAAGATTTTTGAAAATCATTTTGAAAATTTCAAAAATCATAAAAGAAAAATGAAAAAGATTTGATTTTTGAAAAAGATAGAGTTTTTAAAATGAAAATTTGATTTGACTCATAAGAAACAACTAGATTTTAAAATTTTTTGAAAAAGTCAACTCAAATTTTTGAATTTTATGAGTGAAAAAGGGAAATATATTTTTTTTATTTTTAAATTTTTAATGATGAAAGAGAAAAACATCAAAAGACTCAATGCATGAAAATCTTGGATCAAAACAAATGATGCATGCAAGAACACTATGAATGTCAAGATGAACACCAAGAACACTTTGAATGTCAAGATGAACACCAAGAACTTATTTTTTTGAAAATTTTTAAGAAAAGGAAAACATGCAAGACACCAAACTTAGAAATTTTTAATTTTTAGACACTAACAAATTGAAAATGCATATGAAAAACAAGAAAGAATGCAAAACATGAAAATGCAAAGATCAAACAAGGAAATTCATCAAGAACAACTTGAAGATCATGAAGAATGCAATGCATGAATTTTCGAAAAATGCAAGAAAGAGATAAACATGCAATTGACACCAAACTTATGACTTGACACTAGACTCAAACAAGAAACACAAAATATTTTTGGTTTTTATGATTTTGTAAATTTTTTGGATTTTCGAAAATTATTTTGAAAAAAAAAAAGGATTCCAAAATTTTTAATAAGAATTCCAGGAATCTTGCAATGTTAGTCTAAAACTCCGGTCCAGGAATTAGACATGGCTTACTAGCCAGCCAAGCTTTCAGTGAAAGCTCCGGTCCAAAACACTAGACATGGCCAATGGCCAGCCAAGCTTTAGCAGACATTGCCTACCTCCCATGTATACAACAACTATGTGTGTAACTGCCAAATGGGTGAAGATCAGCAAGCTCTTGTGATGATAAGTTGAAATCCCGATCCAAAAGATTAGACATGGCTTACAGCCAGCCAGGATTCAACAAATCATCATGAAACACTAGAATTCATTCTTAAAAATTCTGAAGAAAAAAATATATTTTTGAAAATATTTATTTTTTGAAAAATTTTTTTGAAATTTTTTTCGAAAATAAAAAAAATAAAAAGCTTAAAAATAAAATAAAATTACCTAATCTGAGCAACAAGATGAACCCTCAGTTGTCCAAACTCGAACAATCCCCGACAACGGTGCCAAAAACTTGGTGCACGAAATTGTGATCTTTAACAATGGCGCCAACAACTTGGTGCTCTCAAACGTGAATCACACTTTGTCACAACTTCGCACAACTAACCAGCAAGTGCACTGGGTCGTCCAAATAATAAACCATACGTGAGTAAGGGTCGATCCTACGGAGATTGTCGGCTTGAAGCAAGCTATGGTGACCTTGTAAATCTCAGTCAGGCGGATTCAAATGGTTTTAGAGATTTGATAATTAAAATATAAACTAGGATAGAGATACTTATGTAATTCACTAGTGAGAATTTCAGATAAGCGTATAGAGATGCTTTCGTTCCTCTTGAACCTCTGCTTTCCTGCTGTCTTCATCCAATCATTCCTACTCGTTTCCATGGCAAGCTTTATGTTGGGCATCACCGTTGTCAATGGCTACATCCCGTCCTCTCTGTGAAAATGGTCCAATGCGCTGTCACTGCATGGCTAATCATCTGTCGGCTCTCGATCATACTGGAATAGGATTTACTATCCTTTTGCGTTTGTCACTACGCCCAGCACTCGCGAGTTTGAAGCTCGTCACAGCCATCCCTTCCCAGATCCTACTCGGAATACCAGAGACAAGGTTTAGACTTTTTGGATCTCAGGAATGGCCGTCCATGGGTTCTAACTTATACCACGAAGATTCTAATATCTCGGACTCAGTCCTCGGTATTAGATATCTAAGAGATACTCATTCTAGCTTGTTTGCATGTAGAACGGAAGTGTTTGTCAGGCACGCGTTCATAAGTGAGAATGATGATGAGCGTCACATAATCATCACATTCATCATGTTCTTGGGTGTGAATGGATATCTTAGAGAAGGAATAAGCTTGAATTGAATAGAAAAACAATAGTACTTTGCATTAATTCATGAGGAACAGCAGAGCTCCACACCTTAATCTATGGTGTGTAGAAATTCTACCATTGAAAATACATAAGAACAAGGTCCAGGCATGGCCGAATGGCTAGCCCCCTAAACATGATCAAAGGATCAAAAGTAATCCCTAGATGATCCAAAGATGTAAATACAATAGTAAAAAGTTCTATTTATACTAAACTAGTTACTAGGGTTTACAGAAATGAGTAAATGATGCAGAAATCCACTTCTGGGGCCCACTTGGTGTGTGCTTGGGCTGAGCATTGAGCGTTACACGTGTAGAGGTCTTTCTTGGAGTTGAACGCCAATTTGTAACCTGTTTCTGGCGTTTAACTCTACTTTGCAACCTGTTTCTGGCGTTTAACTCCATAATAGGGCAAAAAGCTGGCGTTGAACGCCAGTTTACGTCATCTAAACTCGGGCAAAGTATGGACTATTATATATTGCTAGAAAGCCCTGGATGTCTACTTTCCAACTTAATTGAGAGCGCGCCATTTAGAGTTCTGCAACTCCAGAAAATCTACTTTGAGTGCAGGGAGGTCAGAATCCAACAGCATCTGCAGTCCTTCTTCAACCTCTGAATCTGATTTTTGCTCAAGTCCCTCAATTTCAGCCAGAAAATACCTGAAATCATAGAAAAACACACAAACTCATAGTAAAGTCCAGAAATGTGATTTTTATTTAAAAACTAATAAAAATATACTAAAAACTAACTAAATCATACTAAAAACTATGTAAAAACAATGCCAAAAAGCGTATAAATTATCCGCTCATCAAACACCAAACTTAGATTGTTGCTTGTCCCCAAGCAACCAAAAACAAAATAGGATAAAGAAGAGCGAATTATAATAAGTTTCAGAGCTCTCAATGAAACTTAGCTCTAATTATTGGAATGAGGCAATTAGCCTCTTGATTTCTGAATAGGTTTGGCATCTCACTTTCCTTTGAAGCTCAAAAGTATTGGCATCCCTTGGAACTGAATTCCGGATGATATTATTGATTTTCCTAGTTTGGTTTTCTTGGTTCTTGAACACAACTTCTTTTTTAGCCTAGCCGTGACCCTTACCGTTTTGTTTTCCAGTATTACCACCGGATACATAAACGCCACAAGCACTTAACTGGGTGAACCCTCTTGGATTATGATTTAACTTTGCTAGAATCCCCAGACAGTGGTACCTAGGGTTCTTAGGCATACTCTTTTTGCTTTGAATCACGACTTTTAATGCTCAATCTCAAGCTTTTCACTTGATACCTTCACACCACAAGCATATAGTTAGGGAAAGCAGTTCATTTGAACTTTTTAGGCCTTATTTATGGTTTGACCCTCCTAACCATTGATGCTCAAAACATTGGACCCACACTCTCATTTTCTTTTATTTTGAGTGCTTTGGATTTTTCTTTTTGCTTTTTTTTCTTTTTCTTTTCTTTTTCTTTCTTTTGATTTTTCTTTTCCTTTCTTTCTTTTTCTTTTTCTTTCTTTTTGCATCTTCTTTTTTTTTCCTGCTTTTTTTTGTTTCAAGAATCAATATTTTTTATTTTTCGGAAAATTAAGAATACTTCTCTAAATTTACTGTTCTTCAAGAGCCAATACACTTATTTTCACTATCAAACATGCACAGTTAATTCATGCATTCAGAAAATCAATGCAATGACACCACAAAAAATTAATTTGGAGATAAGTAATGATATACTCGAAAATTATGCACTCACTGCTTCTTGAAAATAAAATTTTATTTTAAGTTTGAGGGAATGATAAGTGGGATATCTTAACCTTAATAGACAAAAATAAAGATTGAAAAGAAAATAAAGAAATCCTAATGGTGATCATGCATTCTAGAATTGAAAAGCAGGAATTAAAAGACAGGAACAGGAATTAAAAAGGGATGGAACTCAACCACCTTAATCCTGGTGATTATTGTTCTCTTCAGGAGATGTCTTTTAGCGCTTTAGTTCTTCTAAATTTCTCCCTTGCTTCTCTTGTTCCTTAACCAGTTTGCAAAGCATGCAGGACTGGTCTTTTTGTTCCTCTCTCAATTAATCCAGAGTGGATTGCAACTGTGCAACAGATGTTACCAGCTGAGCCTAGTGTTCAATTAGAGGGATACTTAGGTCTTGAGGTGGTTCAGGCGTCTTCCTCTTGGGATGGTCATCTAACTGTTGAATCTTGTCCAGAGGTAATCCCTTGGTGTTCTCCATACTCTTCTTGGTAATTGGGTCATCCTTGGGGATGCATGTATCTTTGTCAATAAGGACTCCTGCTTCTGTACACAAGTGAGAGATAAGGTGTGGGAATGCCAGTTTTGCCTGAGTTAAGGTCTTATTTGCAAACTTGTACAGTTCACAAGGGATTAATTGGTGGACTTCCACCTCATTTCCCATCATGATGCAGTGGATAATCACAGCTCTTTTGATAGTGACTTCTGAGCAGTTGCTAGTGGGAAGTATGGAGCGTCCAATGAAATCCAACCAACCTCTAGCAACTGGCTTGAGATCTATCCTTCGAAGTTAATTTGGCTTTCCTTTAGTGTCATTCATCCACTGAGTTCTGGGAAAACATATGTCTGCCAGGACTTGATCTAATTTTGGATCTCCTTGTACCCTCCTATTAAAGGATTCAGGATCATCCTTTTGCAGGGGTAATTTAAGGATCTCTAACCTTGTCTAGGTTAAAATGTAGAGTCCTTCCTCGGACCATGGTGCGCCATGTATAGTATCCCTGTCCGTCCTTCTTTTGCTTTTTTGTCATCCATAAATTTGCATAGAATTCATGGATCATTACTATTCCAACATCGGTTTTAGGACTCGTCAGAGTCTCCCAACCTCTTATTCAAATTTGTTCTTGGATCTCCGGGTATTCATCTTCTTTTAATTCGAATCTGACCTCTGGGATCACTGTCTTCTTGCACATTACTTTATAGTAATGTTCTTCATGAAGCTTGGCATAAAATTTGAAATGTTTGAAAATAACTGTTGGTAGGGCAGCTTCTTTCTTGTTTTTTGGAGTCGGTCTTCCTCCTTTTAGAGCCATGGGAGTAAACAAGTGAAAAGAAATGCCTTTTCCCAACATCAAACTTAAAAGTTTTGCTCGTTCTAAGCAAAGAGATGAAGAAGAGAAGAAGAGAGAATTCGAAAGTAGAGGATGGATGAGAGGGGAAGAGGGCTTCGAATATAATGAATAGGGAAGGGATTGGGTTTTCAAAAAGAAAGAATTTCAAGATAATAATGATATGATTCCAAATCTTTAAAAAGATAAGAAAGATAGGATTTAAAATTGTATTTAGTTTTAAAGATACTAAAAAGAATTGAAAAATATTTGAAAAGATTTTAGACAAATTGAATTTCAAAAGATAATTTTTGAAAGAGTCTTCGTAATTGAACCAAGAGTGGTTGATTTTGAAATTTTGAATTTGAGAGAAGAGGAAATATATGATTAAAAAAATAAGATTTGGAAACGATATGGTTGAAAAAGTCAAACCTCCCTTTCTTCGTGATTGGCGCATATGCCTCATTCACGTATACGCGTGGACTAGGAAGAAAATCAAGTGACGCGTACGCGTCAACCACGCGTACGTATGAAAAGCCAAGAATGGGAAATGACGCATCGCGTCCTCCACGCGTGTGCGTGGGAACTAAATTTGCCCTGGGCAGAAAATTTGCACAGTTTGAGCATAAGCCTCAGTTTTTGTACCATCCTGCAGCATCATACATTCAACGCGTGCGCATTTTCACGCATACGTGTGAAATGGAAGAAAAATGAGCGACACGTATGCGTCAACCATGCGTACGCGTCGGGTGGTTTGTGCTCCTGGCACCCTTCCTGCATGGTTCCAGCACAAGTCTCGGGTTTTTGTATCATGCAGCAGCATCTTGCATTCGATGCGTGCGCGTCGTTCACGCATACACGTGAAGTGGAAAAAATTCAAGCGACGCGTGCGCGTCTTTCACGCATACGCGTGACAGCTTCCCTCAGTATATGTTGTTTTTAGTTCTGAATAACTCTGTCTCTGTTCTAATTACTGTACATAATCACAAACATTAGAATGCAAGGAAAACACAATGATAATAAGCTAATAGAAACTCAAATGGAAATAAACTTAAGGAAAGAAAAACAGAAATACTCTACTTATGGTTGGGTTGCCTCCCAACAAGCGCTTCTTTACCGTCATTAGCTTGACGAACAGCTCCTTTCTTCAAGGAGGACGATAGTCATGGAGGTTTAAATCCTCACTCCCTATTGGGAGCTTCCTTCCTATGCTCTCATAGCTCAGCTTAATATGCTCGAGAGATAGGATTTTATTCACTGCCTGAGGTAGGACTGGGCTTGTAGAGAATGCTACCCTCATCCCTAGTGAGAAGCCTTAAGTAGGGACATTTTTATTTTTCCAACCCCTAGGTATCTTCCTCTTGGGGCCTTCCTCCTTGGTGGATAGTGTCCATCCAATACCAAACTTACGTTTAGACTTAGGAGGGATTGAATTGGTTTCAATCAAGGGGAGAGGCTTAGATACTGAATACTGCATGAAGGTGCCTCCCTTGTCAGGAGGTAGTGGAGGTTTAAAAATCTTGAACAACCTCAGTGCTATTTTTCCTCTCTCAACATCTATTAAGGCTCTTTTAGTGGCCAGGAATGGTTTTCCTGGGATGATGGAGTCAATTGCATCCTCTCCCATGTCAGCGCTTGCAGGGAAGAAGAGCTCTCCAACCTTTACCAGTACGTTCTCCACTAGTCCTTGTGATTGCCTCAAAGACTGGTCAGCCAATTGCAGGGTGATCCTTGTTAGTTGTGCCTCTTGCATTCCTAGCTTCTTCATCACAGATGAAGGTATCAGATTTAAATTTAAGCCAAGATCATACAGGACTTTGTCAAAAGTGATATTTCCAGTAGTCCATAGAATCTAAAAGCTCCTTAGATCTGACACCATCCTTGGTAGTTCATTCTGGACTAAGGCACTGCACTCTTTGGTCAGTATCATAGTCTCATCTCCCCTTAGGTCCTTCTTTTCAAAAAGAATGCCTTTTAGATAGGCCGTATAGGGGGTCTTCTTCTCCAATACCTCTACAAAAGAGATATTGACTTGCAGCTTCCTGAGGGATGCTAAAAAATGAGCCAGTTGCTTATCTTCAGGCTCTTTCTGCACGTTTGGAGGAGGACATTCTTCAGGCTCCTCCATCTTCATGGAGACGTGCTCAATGGGCTTCCTAGGCTCCTCCCGCACATCCATAGAGCGTTGACCTTGAGGCTCCTTTTCCTCTGTAGGGGCGTGCTCAATGACATTCTCAAGATCCTTCTGGTCCTTAATTGCCTTCAGTTCCTCAGTGGCAGGATCCTGAGGTTCGGCCTCCTTGGTGAAGACTACTGTTCCACCTTCTTTTAAGGTATCCTTCCCAGAGAGTATCAGGATTTCTGTGAAGGCCCTATAGGGATGCACTTCCTCAATCAACTCAATAAGAGGAATATTAACTTGCTCAGGTGCCCATTGGTCATAGTTTTGAGTGTCTCCTTTAGGGTAGTTACTACTCATATCACCATGAGTATCTGGAGGAGCACTATAAATCTCAGCAAGGGGTGCGGCTATAGTCTCCACGTCTAGAACTTCTGTCCTAACTGGGGTCTCATCACATGAGTATAAGTACTGGTTATTGACAACCATCTCAATGAGCTCATTTGCCTCTTTGAATGTCATTTTCCAAGGGTGCAAAGAGTCACCTGTAGAGTGATCCAAGAACCTCTTGGCCATCTCAGAGAGTCCTTCATAGAAGATCTTTATCCTGCTCCAACATGCGAACATGTCAGGGGACATTTCCTGATCATCCGCTTGTATCTTTTTCAAGCATCATAGAGGGACTCGCTCTCTTTCTGCCTGAAGGTCTGAACGTCTGTCATGAGCTCAATCCATCTCTGCGAGGAGGAGAACCTGTTCAGGAATTTGTTAACAAGCTTATCCCAAGTGTTCAGGCTTCCTATGGGTTCAAGATTCTACCATAGCTTTGCTTGATCCTTCACAGCAAATGGAAATAGTTTTAGCCTGAGGATTTCAGGGTCCATTCCATTGGCCTCTACAGTGTCACAGAACTGTAAAAAGTCGGAGATGAATTTACTAGGGTCTTCCTGTGGTTGTCCATGAAACTGGCAATGTTATTGCATCAGCATGATCAGATTGAAGTTGACCTTAAAGTTATCTGGATTAATAGGAGGTCCACTAATACTCCTTCTATAGAAGTCAAGAATGGGAGCTGTATAAGACCCCAAAGTTCTCCTAGGTTGTGCATCCTCATTTGGATCCATAGTGATTTTTGGTATTCCTGCATACACAAGCAAAATGCAAGGAAATGGAAAGGTGGGGGCCTCTATGTCAAAGTACAGAGGGCTCCTAGTGAGATCCAATAGAAGGGAATGGAAGAGCAGAAAGAAGAATTCAAAAATTATGGAGGGAAAAGAAATAATGAATTTTCGAAAATAGATGAGAGAGAAAAGAAGTAGAATATTTTCGAAAATAAAGAAGGAGAGAAAAGTAGAAATTTTTTAAAATTAGAAGAGAGAGAGTGGAGATTTTCAAAAATCAGAAGAGAGAAAGATTAGAGAGAGACTAAACTTTTAAAATTAAAAAGAAACAAACAAGTAACTAATCAAGATTTGAAAATAAAAAGAAAAGATTTGACTTAAAAGTTTTGAAATTTAAAAAGAGAAAGTCAAACAAAAAGATTTAAAATTTGAATTTAGAAAGAAAGAATCAAACAAGATAAGATAAGATTTGAAAGTTTGAAATTTAAAGATTTGAAATTTGAAAAAGAATCAAACAAGATAAGATAAGATTTGAATTTAAATTTTAAAAATTTGAAATTAAACTAAGATAACCAAAATAAGATTTGAAATTCATAAGATAAGAAAGATAAAGATCAAGAATCTAGAAAGATAAGATATGATTTTAAAACAAATTTAAAATTTACCAACCCAAGACACCAAATTTAAAAATTAAATTCAAATAAAGATAAGATAAAGATTTTGAAATTAAATTTAAAAAATTTCGAAATTTTTAAGGAAATTATAAAATTTTTTAAATTTAAAAAGATACGGAAAACACTCATGACACCAAACTTAAAAATTTTGAAATCAAAGAAACTTAATTTTCGAAATTTTTAAAGAGAAAAACACTAAAAGACATCAAACTTAAAGATTTTGAAATCAAACACAAGAAAATAACAAGAACAATTCGAATATCAAGATGAACACCAAGAACAAATTTTCAAAAATCTCAAAGAAAGAAAACTCAAGAAACACCAAAAAGAACATCAAACTTAAAAATTGACACAAGACTCAAACAAAATAAAAAGATTACTAAAGAAAAGAAGAGGTTTTAAAAAAATTTTGAAAAAGAAAAACAAGAACACAATTAAAAAGCAACAAAACCGTAAAAAGTACCCAATCTAAGCAGCAAGATAGTCCGGTAGTTTGTCAATCTCGAACAATCCCCGGCAACGGCGCCAAAAATTTGGTGCATGGAAATTAAATCTCCGCACAGCTTGACCGGCAAGTACACCGGGTCATTCAATTAATACCTCAGGTGAGTGAGGGTCGAATCCCACGGAGATTGTTGGATTGAGCAAGTGATGAGCGGATAATTTATACGCTTTTTGGTATTGTTTTTACATAGTTTTTAGTATGATTTAGTTAGTTTTTACTATGTTTTTATTAGTTTTTATGCAAAATTCACATTTCTGGACTTTACTATGAGTTTGTGTATTTTTCTGTGATTTCAGGTATTTTCTGACTGAAATTGAGGGACCTGAGCAAAATCTGATTCAGAGGCTGAAAAAGGATTGCAGATGCTGTTGGATTCTGACCTCCCTGCACTCGAAATAGATTTTCTGGAGCTACAGAAGTCCAAATGCTGCGCTTTTAATTGCGTTGAAAAGTAGACATCCAGGGCTTTCCAGCAATATATAATAGTCTATACTTTGCCCGAGTTTCAATGATGCAAACTGGCGTTCAACGCCAGTTCTCTGCCCTATTCTGGCGTTAAATACCAGAAATAGGTTACAAGTTGGAGTTAAACGCCCAAAACAGGTTACAACCTGGCGTTTAACTCCAGAAACAGCTTAGGCACATGTAAAGCTTAAGTCTCAGCCCCAGCACACACCAAGTGGGCCCCGGAAGTGGACTTCTGCACTATCTATCATAGTTTACTCATTTTCTGTAAACCTAGGTTACTAGTTTAGTATTTAAACAACTTTTAGAGATTTATTTTATACCTCATGACATTTTTAGATCTGAACTTTGTACTCTTCGATGGCATGAGTCTCTAAACTCCATTGTTGGGGGTGAGGAGCTCTGCTGTGTCTCGATAAATTAATGCAATTATTTTTGTTTTCTATTCAAACACGCTTGTTTCTATCTAAGATGTTCATTCGCACTTCAATATGATGGATGTGATGATCCGTGACACTCATCACCATTCTCAACCTATGAACGCGTGCCTGACAACCACCTCCGTTCTACCTTCGATTGAATGAGTATCTCTTGGATTCTTTAATCAGAATCTTCGTGGTATAAGCTAGAATCTATTGGCAGCATTCTTGAAAATCCGGAAAGTCTAAACCTTGTCTGTGGTATTCTGAGTAGGATTCAGGGATTGAATGACTGTGACGAGCTTCAAACTCACAAGGGTTGGACGTAGTGACAGACGCAAAAGGATCAATGGATCCTATTCCAGCATGAATGAGAACCGACAGATGATTAGCCGTGCGATGACAGCGCACCTGGATCATTTTCACTGAGAGGACGGATGGTAGCCATTGACAACGGTGATCCACCAACACACAGCTTGCCATAGGAGGAACCTTGCGTGCGTGAAGAAGAAGACAGGGGGAAAGCAGAGATTCAGAAGACAAAGCATCTCCAAAACTCCAACACATTCTCCATTACTGCATAATAAGTATTATTTAATCCATGCTCTTTTATTCTTCGCAATTCAAACTGATAATTATAATTGATATCCTGACTAAGAGTTACAAGATAACCATAGATTGCTTCAAGCCAACAATCTTCGTGGGATTCGACCCTTACTCACGTAAAGTATTACTTGGATGACCCAGTGCACTTGCTGGTTAGTGGTACGAGATTGCAAAAGTGTGATTATGATTTCATGCACCAAGTTTTTGGTGCCGTTGCCGGGGATTGTTCGAGTTTGGACAACTGACGGTTCATCTTATTGCTTAGATTAGGAAAATTTTATCTTTTGGGTCAGAGTCTTTTATTTTCTTTTCAAAAAATTTTTCAAAAATATTATTTTTCTTTATCAATTTTTAGTTTTTCTATGAGTTTAGTGTCATGTTTTAAGTTTGGTGTCAATTGCATGCTTTTCTTTGTCTTTCAATTTTCGAATTACATGTTCTTTGTTCTTCCTTGATCTTCAAGTTGTTCTTGTCAATTTTTCTTGTTTGATCTTTAGTTTTCTTGTTCTGTGTCTTTTCTTGTTTTTCTTGTGCTTTTTCAAAATATCAGTTTTCAAAAAAAAAAATTATTTATTAAATACCTTATTAAAACACGTTAAATTTATAGCTCAATTGGCTAGAGCGTTGTGCTTATGTTCTTGGTAATTGGCTATCTTCTTTTTAAAACTTTTCCAAAAATAATTTTTTTTGAATAAATCTTGTGCCAAACTTTAAGTTTGGTGTTCTCCTGTTAACTTTTCTTTAGTTTTCGAAAATTTTATTTTGTTTTTTTTTTTAATTTTAAGTTTGGTGTTCTATCTTATGCCAAACTTTAAGTTTGGTGTTCTTGAGTCTTCCTTGTGTTTTGATCTTAAAATTTTTAAGTTTGGTGTTCCTTGGTATTTTCCCTCCAAAATTTTCGAAAACAAGGAGCATTAGATCTAAAAATTTTAAGTTGTGTGTCTTTTGTGTGTTTTTCTTTTTCATCATAAAATTCAAAAATAAAAAAATATCTTCTCTAACTATTTTTGAGCAAATATTTCGAAATTCTTTTTCAAAAAAATTCAGATTTCAATTTCAAAATTTTATCTTATCATATCTTAGTTGTCAAGTTTTTAAAAATCATATATTTTTCAAAAATATCCTAACCACTTTCTCTCTCCTCACTTTTTCGAAAATCCTCATAAAATATTTTCAATTCTCTTTTTTTATTTTTATTGTAGTTTTTATTTTATTTTATTTTATTATTTCGAAATTTTTTAGTTGTCAAAAAATCATATATTTTTCAAAAATATCCTAACCACTTTCTCTCTCCTCACTTTTTCGAAAATCCTCATAAAATATTTTCAATTTTCAATTTTTATTTTTATTGTAGTTTTTATTTTATTTTATTTTATTATTTCGAAATTTTACAGGAAGAAAGTTTCTGGCACAGTTTTTACAAATTGCTGACACAGTATATGATAAGGAAGTAGATCAGGATGTCTACAGATTATTACTGATTACTGTTGCTGTAAAAGAGCAAGCTAAGAGGTGGTTAAATAACCAACCTAAGGCTAGCATAAGAACATGGAAACAGTTATCAGACAAATTCCTAAATCAATATTACCCTCCAAAAAGGATGACACAGCTAAGGCTGGACATCCAAGGCTTTAAACAAGAGGATGATGAATCCCGTTATAACGCCTGGGAGAGGTACAGAGGGATGCTAAGGAAATGCCCCTCTGAAATATTTTCAGAGTGGGTGCAATTAGACATCTTCTACTACGG
>NC_029785.2:124902788-124905923 GCF_000816755.2 Arachis ipaensis | reverse complement strand
CTAAGTGGAAATGAGCAGTCCAGAAGGACTCTGGGGTCATATGCTAACCCCTCTACTGCTTCATATGGGAGTAGTATCCGTATACCCTCCATCGGAGTCAGTAGCTTTGAGTTGAATCCTCAGCTCATTATCATGGTGCAGCAAAGTTACCAGTATTCCGGTCTTCCACAGGAAGAACCTACAGAGTTTCTGGCACAGTTTTTACAAATTGCTGACACAGTATATGATAAGGAAGTAGATCAGGATGTCTACAGATTATTACTGTTTCCATTTGCTGTAAAAGGCCAAGCTAAGAGGTGGTTAAATAACCAACCTAAGGCTAGCATAAGGACATGGAAACAGCTGTCAGAAAAATTCCTGAATCAATATTTCCCTCCAAAACGGATGACACAGCTAAGACTGAACATCCAAGGCTTTAAACAAGGAGATAATGAATCTCTTTATGATGCCTGGGAGAGATACAGAGAGATGCTAAGAAAATGCCCCTCTGAAATGTTTTCAGAGTGGGTGCAGTTAGACATCTTCTATTATGGGCTTACAGAGAAAGCTCAGATTTCTCTAGACCACTCAGCTGGTGGATCCATACACATGAGAAAGACAATTGAAGAAGCTCAAGAGCTCATTGATACAGTTGCCAGAAATCAGCATCTGTACCTAAGTAATGAATCTTCCATGAAAGAAGAGGCTAAAATAGTAACTACTGAACTCAGTCCTGCAGAACAAATTACTGAATTCAATCAGCAATTAGATTTTCTAACAAAATAGCTAGCCGAATTCAAGGAGATACTACAAGACACAAGAATGGCTAATATGAATATGGAAGTACAGTTGAAGCAAACAGAACAACAGTTATCAAAACAAATAACAGAAGAGTGCCAAGCAGTTCAATTAAGAAGTGGGAAAACATTAAATACCTCACTTCAAGGCAGCAGGAAGCCAAGAAATGAACAAACTGCTACCCAAAATCCCTCTGAAGACAGTAAGAGCCCAGAGAAGAATGATTCTGGCGCTCAAACGCCAGAAAAGGGTGGAGAGCTGGCACTAAACGCCCAACCCATGCTCAGTTCTGGCATTCAAACGCCAGAAACAGGCAAGGAGTTGGTGTCAAACGCCCAATGGAGGCTCAGTTCTGGCGTTCAAACGCTAGAAACAGGTAAGAAGTTGGTGTCTAATGCCAATCAAGCTTCTAACCCTGGCATTCAAATGCCAGTGAGGGATCAGACACACACAAGTGCTGATAACAACCCCTCTAAAAAGGCTTCTCCAACCACCTCTGTAGGAAATAAACCTGCAGCAATTAAGGTTGAGGAATACAAAGCCAAGATGCCTTATCCTCAAAAACTCTGCCAAGAGAAGCAGGATAAGCAATTTGCCCACTTTGTAGACTATCTCAGGACTCTTGAAATAAAGATTCCATTTGCAGAGGCACTTGAGCAAATACCCTCTTATGCCAAGTTCATGAATGAGATCTTGAGTCATAAGAAGGATTGGAGAGAAACTGAAAGAGTTCTCCTCACTGAAGAATGCAGTGCAGTCATTCTGAAAAGCTTCCCAGAAAAGCTTAAAGATCCCGGGAGCTTTATGATACCATGCACATTAGAGGGTAACTACACCAAGACAGCTTTATGTGATCTTGGAGCAAGCATCAATCTAATACCTGCATCCACTATCAGAAAGCTTGGTTTAACTGAGGAAGTCAAACCAACCCGGATATGTCTCCAACTTGCTGATGGGTCCATTAAATACCCATCAGGCGTGATTGAAGACATGATTGTCAGGGTTGGGCCATTCGCCTTTCCCACTGACTTTGTGGTGCTGGAAATGGAGGAGCACAAGAGTGCTACTCTCATTCTAGGAAGACCTTTCCTAGCAACTGGACGAACTCTCATTGATGTCCAAAAGGGGGAAGTAACCCTGAGAGTCAATGAAGATGAGTTTAAGTTAAATGCTGTCAAAGCCATGCAGCATCTAGCCACACCAAAAGACTGCATGAAAGTTGATCTTATTGACTTTTTAGTAGAGGAGATCAACATGGTTGAGAGTCTCGAATCAGAACTAGAAGACATCTTTAAAGATGTTCAGCCTGATCTGGAGGATTCAGAGGAATTGAAAGAGCCTCTAAAACTTCCTCAGGAAGAGGAGGAACCTCCTAAACTCGAGCTCAAACCACTACCACCATCCCTGAAATATGCATTTCTGCGAGAAGGTGAAACTTTTCTGGTGATCATAAGCTCTGCTTTAAATCCACTGGAAGAGGAAGCACTACTTCAAGTGCTAAGGACACACAAGACAGCTCTTGGGTGGTCCATAAGTGATCTTAAGGGCATCAGCCCAGCAAGATGCATGATACGTAAAAGATTAAATTTCACGTAATTACCGGCAAGTATACCGGGTCGTATCAAGTAATAAAACTCACTAAGAGTGAGGTCGATCCTACGGAGATTGGTAGATTAAGAAACTTTAGTTAAATGGTAGATTTAGTCAAGCAAACATGGTTTTGATTTCATGGGATTTGTGATTTTTGAACATAATTGCAAGAATTTAAATGGCAAGGAATTTAAAGAACTAGAATATAGAAAGAAAATGAAAGTAAATAACTGAAACTTAAAATGCAAGAAACTTAAATGACATTTAAAATAGATTGCAAGAAAGTAAAGATTGCTGAATCTTAAAGAACAAAAGAGTAAATAGCAAGAAATAGAGAAACAGAATGTAAATGACAAGAATAATAAATTGCAAGAATGTAGAAGGGAATTGGGTAATGGGTATTCAAACAACTAAAGAGCAAAAGAAATGAGAATTAATGATGGAAAGGATCATTAGGGATCAGAGATGCAAATTCTCATGAATTGATGTTGATCAATTCCTTCTCAATCATGGGTATAGATCCATGGCAAATTGTGGGTAATTGAGTCCCAATCTCTTGGTAACTCAATTTCTCTCAACACAACCAATTGCCACTCTCGTGATCTAATTGTTCATGAGAAGAGATGAAGTTCAATTCCTAATCCAAGCCACACAACTTCCAGAATCTCAACTAAGGGAGGTTACATCTCACATACCAACCAAAGTGTATTGATCAAGGAAATCATAAAAGGATGAACTCTAAACTGAATTATGTAGCTCCTTTCTCAA
>NC_029785.2:124874218-124901024 GCF_000816755.2 Arachis ipaensis | reverse complement strand
CTCTCACCGTTAACCAACACAACTCTCTTTAACTCAATGGTTCTCTAACCCTGAGTTAATGGGTGTTAAACGGTACCTAGATATGGGTACTAACTCTTCCTTAACTAGTTGTAGTTAAGTACTCTTAAACGTAGAGACTAGGGATTACTAGGAAAGGTAGTAATTAAGAGTAAAGAAAACGAGAAATCAACAAACTTATGGGTAATGGGTTAAGGGAAGATGTAAGAACGTTAAATAATAAGAACAGTAAATGTAAGACAAAGAGATAAAGAACGATAAATGAGAAAACAAGAAATTCTAAGTCGTTAGAAATGAAAGAACGTTAGATAAAATTTACAGTAAATTCAAAGAACGTAAAATTCAAAGTCAATAAATGAAAGTAAAAGAAAGATATAAGATCAAGAAATTTAAGGAACGGTAAATTTAAGAACGTTAATACAAGTTTTTAGTGTTTAGGGTACTTTAGTTTTGGTACAAACGAACTGATTTAGATGGTAAATTGATTTCAAAGAATTAGATGGTTAGAGGCATCCTAGCTGGAGTGAGAATCACTCAAAATAATGAACTATGCTGGGCCATATGAACGGCCATTAATGCACTTTAAATTAGAAAATGCATAGTACGTAGAACGACCCGACTACGGGAATTCTAGTGAATACCTGGTGGGTTCTCGACAGAACACACAGGAATCGTGAACTTCATCACGAAGGAGAAGGTCACCTAAATTTCGTCTCGAATACTAGTGGTCTTTTCAAAGTGGAAGAGCGTCTTTACGTATAAAGTCCCTACCACCATCACCAAACTCGAGCTCAAATCCTCCAAGGAGGAGAGTGATCTAATTGTTCATGAGAAGAGATGAAGTTCAATTCCTAATCCAAGCCACACAACTTCCAGAATCTCAACTAAGGGAGGTTACATCTCACATACCAACCAAAGTGTATTGATCAAGGAAATCATGAAAGGATGAACTCTAAACTGAGTTATGTAGCTCCTTTCTCAAATTCACTACATAATTCATATAGATTAATCCCTCTCTCGATGGTGATTGAATCTATGAAGAACAAGAGTTTCCTTTTAGATGAACCACTTGAATTGAGAAGGAAAAGAAAAGTTATCAACTCATTCAAACAAACAGAGCTCTTCCCCCTAATGAAAGTGGGGTTTAGTGAATCATAGCTCCAATTTCAACAACAATTGCAATAGATGAAAATTAAACTAAGTGTAGAGAAGAATGAAGAAGAAGAAGAAGTTCTTAAAACTAAAATTCAAAGTTGCAAGAAGAAAACAAAACAGAATATGGTTGAGAAGCAGTGAAGAATAGAAAATGCTAGAAAATGTCTAAGTGTCCAAAAAGTCCCAAAACAAGTTCAAAGCAAAAAGTAAAAAAAGTAAAAGTGAAAGTCGCTCTAAGTATCAAACTTTTCTCTATTTATACTACTCCTAAAACTCCTTCAGAGATCTTTAATTTGGGCTAGCAATGTGGGCTTTCTCTTTGTTGAATTCCTGGCTCAATGGAAGAAGTTGCTGGCCTTTATGAGGAACAGAGGAAGCAGAGCAAGTTGTCATCAATTCTGGCCCATTGAGGGGCGTTACTGGCAAACACACCAGTGTTGTAGCACGTTGGCAACGTGCTTGTGATTGTCCTGGGCTGGTGGCTTGGTGCTGGGCGTTGTTAGCCCAAGTTGTTGCTAACAACTTGGTTCTCTTCTTCTTGACCCTACTTTCATGCTTAATGTTGCCCAGAATTTGAGTGTCAATCCTCTGCTTTAATATAGACTATCATACATCATTGGAAAGCTCAGAGTGTCTTCTTTATAATGCACTTGGAATCATCTCAATTGGATTTTTCTAGCTCAAGTTATGCTTCCTCAAAGAAGGTAAGGTTAGGCTGCCAAGTTTGTTGAAGTTGTTGCTGAACACGCCCCTCTCTTCCCAAGTTGGCAACGTGCCAAGCCTCCCAAGGCTGAAACATGAGGCTGGCGTTGTCCTCAAACACGCCCCCTTGTTGGCACGTTGGCAACGTGCTCGTTGCTTCCCTCCAAGGCTCATTCATGCTTCCTTGAATTTCAACCTCATTTTCTTGTTTTTGGGGCCTAAAGATGACTCTGATTCGAGCTTCCATTTCATGCTTAACTATAGACTATTATATATGGTTGGAAAGTTCTGAATGTCAGCTTTCCAACGCAACTGGAATCACTCAATTTGGATCTCTATAACTCAAGTTATGCTCGTTTGAAGAAGACAGGGTCAGGCTGCCAAAATCGCACACGTTTTTGGTGAAAACGCCCTTGTTTCCAGCGTTGCCAACGTGCTCAGATTCTGAAGCTCTAAATGAAGCCAGCTCTTGAAGCTTCAAATGAATGCCAATCCCATACTATGATATATGGTTGGAAAGCTCTGGATGTCTACTTTCAAATGCCGTTAGAATCACCTCATTTGGAGCTTTGTAGCTCAAGATATACTCCATTTAAGAGAGTAAGGTCCGGCTGCCAGCGTTTTTGGCAAACACTCCTTCTTCTCAGCACGTTGGCAACGTGCCAGCCCCTGGCCCCTTGCTCCATGCTTGCTTCCTGGCGTTGCCACTACACACGCCAATGAACCTTCAAGTTGGCAACGTGCTCGAGCTTCCCTAGCTGGACAAAATCTTCTAGCTCAGCGTTGCCTTGAAACACGCCAATAGAGGCTGGCGTTGGCAACGTGATCGATGGGTGGAGATCCAAGGCTTTTGGCGTTAGTTTCAAACACACCCTTGCAAATCAAAGGTGAGCAACGTGCTCAAGTCCTCTCCCCCTCTTGCCATGTCTTGCCTCTTGACGTTGTTGCTAAGCACTCAAGTAGAAGTGCAAGTTGGTAACGTGCAACTCCTCTATGATCACTCTCCAGGGCTGCCTGGCATCATCACCAAACACGCCAGTGTTAACCCACGTTGGTAACGTGCTTAGGAGAGAGCCAGGGCTGTCTTGAATTGTTGGGCGTTGTTGGCAAACACTCCAGCTCTTCCTAGAGTTGGCAACGTGCATAATCACTTCCCATGGTTGCTTCCTTTATCCCTGGCATTGCCTAGGGGCACGCCCTTGTTCCTGGCGTTAGCAACGCCCAAGCCCTTTCCTCCTTACTCAGTTTGCTTCTTGGCGTTGTTGCCAAGCACTCCAATGTAGCTCCAAGTTAACAACCTGCATAATGCTCACAGGAGACCACTTTCTTGCAAGGTTGTTTGTGCTCTTCCTGAAGTAAAGCTTCAATGGCGTTGCCAACTTGAATTCCAAGTTAGCAACGTGCACATTGCTCTTCTTGAAGGAGTTGTTAGCCACTTGCTTGCTTCATTCTTGCTTCAATGCCTTCTTGTTTCATCACCTATCATTAACAAGGGAAATTGCTTCAAAGTCTTACCAATCCATGCAATCAATTTCATGAGATTCATTCATACTCATTCATTTATGCATTCCTTGAATCATTTGCATGAATTTGGCTACAATTAACTTGGTTCTTGGTACTTGAGTGCATGGAGATGGAACTCATTAAAATGCTTGTTTATTTCAAAGAAAATGAATGAAATTAAGCTAAAACTACTTCAACTAACTAGCTAATATAGCAAAGATGCAAATGCATCAATGCATGCACAAGATCCTATTGGAGGACGATGCTAAGCCAGTGGTTCAACCACAGAGGCGGCTAAATCCAGCCATGAAGGAAGTGGTGCAGAAAGAGGTCACCAAGTTACTGGAGGCTGGGATTATTTATCCTATTTCTGATAGCCCCTGGGTGAGCTCTGTCCAAGTTGTCCCCAAAAAGGGAGGTATGACAGTGGTTCATAATGAAAAATGAACTGGTTCCTACAAGAACAGTTACAGGATGGCGCATGTGTATTGACTACAGAAGGCTCAATACAGCCACCAGAAAGGATCATTTTCCTTTACTATTCATAGAACAGATGCTAGAAAGACTAGCAGGTCATGATTATTACTACTTTTTGGATGGCTATTCAGGTTACAACCAAATTGCAGTAGATCCCCAGGATCAAGAGAAAACAGCATTCACATGTCCATCTAGAGTATTTGCTTACAGAAGGATGCCATTTGGGCTATGTAATGCGCCCTACCATTTGAACTAATGTGTGATGCCAGTGATCATGCCATTAGTGTAGTATTGGGGCAGAGGCATGACAAGCTTCTGCATGTCATTTATTATGCTAGCCGTGTTAAATGATGCCCAAAATAATTACACAACCACAGAAAAAGAATTGCTTGCAGTGGTTTATGCCATTGACAAGTTTAGATTATACTTAGTAGGATCAAAAGTGATTGTGTACACCGACTATGCTGCTCTTAAATATCTACTTACAAAGCAGGATTCAAAACCCAGGCTAATAAGATGGGTGTTGCTTCTGCAAGAGTTTGATATAGAAATAAGAGACAGAAAAGGGACAGAAAACCAAGCGGCTGATCATCTGTCCCGGATAGAACCAATAGAAGGGGCATCCTTTCCCTCTATTGAGATCTCTGAAACCTTTCCGGATGAGCATTTGTTCGCCATTCAGGAAACACCATGGTTTGTAGACATTACAAACTATAAAGCTGCAAGGTTCATACCCAAGGAGTACAACAGACAACAAAAGAAAAAATTAATTATTGATGCAAAGTACTACTTGTGGGATGAACCCTATCTCTTTAAGAGATGTGCGGATGGAATAATCCATAGGTGTGTGCCCAGAGAAGAAGTACAAAAGATCTTATGGCATTGCTATGGGTCACAATATGGAGGCCATTTCGGAGGTGAGCGAACAGCCACCAAGGTCCTCCAATGTGGCTTCTACTGGCCTACCCTCTATAGAGATTCCCGAGAGTTTGTATGTAACTGTGACAGTTGCCAGAGATCTGGAAATCTGCCTCATGGCTACGCCATGCCTCAACAAGAAATCTTGGAGATTGAGTTGTTTGATGTATGGGGTATTGACTTCATGGGGCCTTTGCCACCATCATACTCAAACACTTATATTCTGGTTGCAATCGACTATGTATCCAAATGGGTAGAGGCCATTGCCACACCCACTAATGATACTAAGACAGTGCTGAAGTTCCTTCAGAAACATATCTTCAGCAGGTTTGGTGTCCCTAGAGCCCTAATTAGTGATGGGGGCACTCACTTCTGTAACAAACAGCTTTACTCTGCTATGGTCTGGTATGGAATTAGTCACAAGGTGGCAACTCCATATCATCCACAGACAAACGGGCAAGCTGAAGTCTCTAATAGAGAACTAAAAAGAATCCTGGAACAGACAGTAAGCACCCGTAGACAGGATTGGGCAAGAAGCTTGGATGATGCTCTGTGGGCTTACAGAATAGCATTCAAGACTCCTATAGGGACCTCTCCATACCAGCTTGTGTATAGTAAGGCCTGCCATCTGCCCGTGGAACTGGAGCACAAAGCCTACTGGGCAACCAGATTCCTAAACTTTGATGCCAGATTAGCTGGAGAAAAAAGATTGCTCCAGCTGAATGAGCTAGAGGAATTCAGACTCACTGCTTTCGAAAATGCCAAGCTTTACAAAGAGAAAGCAAAAAGGTGGCATGACAGAAAGCTGTCATCTAGAGTCTTTGAACTAGGATAGAAGGTTCTGCTGTTTAACTCTAGGCTCAGGCTATTCCGCAGGAAACTGAAATCCCGGTGGAGGGGACCATATGTGATTACAAGTGTGTCACCATATGGCTATGTGGAGTTTCAAGACATTGATTCTAATAAGAAGTTCATTGTTAATAGACAGAGAATCAAGCATTATCTTGAAGGCAATGTTGAGCAAGAGTGCTCAAGGCTGAGGCTAGATTAAAAGCTCAGCAAGGTCAAGCTATTGACATTAAAGAAGCGCTTGTTGGGAGGCAACCCAATGTTATTTAATGATATCTATTTATTTTCCATTGCTATTTTATGTTTTCTTTAGGTTGATGATCATGTGAAGTCACAAAAACAACTAAAAAATCAAAAACAGAATGAAAAACAGCATTCAAAACAGCTCACTCGGGAGGAAGAGCTTACTAGCGTTTAAATGCCAGTAAGAAGCATCAAACTGGCGTTTAACGCCAGAAAGAAGCATCAACCTGGCGTTAAACGCCAGAACAGAGCATGGAATTGGCGTTTAACGCCAGAAACAAGCAGCAATCTGGCGTTAAACGCCAGGATTGCACAGTAAGGGCGTTTTGTACGCCTAAAAAGAGCAGGGATGAAATCCTTGACCCCTCAGGATCTGTGGACCCCACAGGATCCTCATCTACCCCCCCTCTTTTTTCTTTTGCTCGCGGACGAGCAAACCTTTTTAGTTTGGTGTGGTAAAAGCATTGCTTTTTGTTTTTCCATAACCATTTATGGCACCTAAGGCCGGAGAAACCTCTAGAAAGAAGAAAAGGAAGGCAAAAGCTTCCACATCCGAGTCATGGGAGATAGAGAGATTCATTTCAAGGGTCCATAGCTCAGTAGTAGAGCATTTGACTGCACATCAAGAGATCCCACTCATGGACCTCAACAAGAGCATGAGGAATTTCCTCATCAAGAAATCCCTGAGATACCTCAAGGGATACATTTTCCTCCCCACAACTATTGGAGCAACTAAGGATAGGAGCACCAAAAGCACTAAGGATGGAGCAACAAAGGCAAGGAAGAGACATTGAGGAGCTCAAGCACTCCATAGGATCTTCAAGAGGAAGACGCCACCCACACTAAGGTGGACTCATTCCTTAATCTCCTTGTCTATTTATTTTCTGTTTTCGGTTTTTATGCTTATCATGTTTGTCTATGTTTGTGTCTTCATTACCTGATCACTAGTGTCTAAGTGTCTATGTCTTAAAGCTATGAATGTCCTATGAATCCATCACCTCTCTTAAATGAAAACTGTTCTAAAAACAAAAGAACAAGAAGTACATGGTTTCGAATTCATCCTTTAAATTAGTTTAATTATTTTGATGTGGTGACAATACTTTTTGTTTTTTGAATGAATGCTTGAACAATGCATATGTCTTTTGATATTGTTGCTTATGAATGTTAAATATGTTGGCTCTTGAAAGAATGATGAAAAGGAGAAATGTTATTGATAATCTGAAAAAATCATAAAATTGATTCTTGAAGCAAGAAAAAGCAGTGAATACAAAAGCTTGCGAAAAAAAAGGAAAAGAAAAGAAAAATAGCGAAAAAAAAGAGAGAAAGATAAATAAAAAGCAAGCAGAAAAAGCCAAAAGCTCTTTAAACCAAAAGGCAAGAGCAAAAAGCCAATAGCTCTTAAAACCAAAAGGCAAGGGTAAAAAGGATCCAAGGGTTTGAGCATTAGTGGATAGGAGGGCCTAAAGGAATAAAATCCTGGCCCAAGCGGTTAAACCAAGCTGTCCCTAACCATGTGCTTGTGGCGTGAAGGTGTCAAGCCAAAAGCTTGAGACTGAGTGGTTAAAGTCGAGGTCCAAAGCAAAAAAAAGAGTGTGCTTAAGAACCCTGGACACCTCTAATTGGGGACTTTAGCAAAGCTGAGTCACAATCTGAAAAGGTTCACCCAGTTATGTGTCTGTGGCATGTATGTATCTGGTGGTAATACTGGAAAACAAAGTGCTTAGGGCCACGGCCAAGACTCATGAAGTAGCTGTGTTCAAGAATCAACATACTGAACTAGGAGAATCAATAACACTATCGGAATTCTGAGTTCCTATAGATACCAATCATTCTGAACCTCAATGGATAAAGTGAGATGCCAAAACTATTCAAGAGGCAAAAAGCTACTAGTCCCGCTCATCTGATTGGAGCTAAGTTTTATTGATATTTTGGAATTTATAGTATATTCTCTTCTTTTTATCCTATTTGATTTTCAGTTGCTTGGGGACAAGCAACAATTTAAGTTTGGTGTTGTGATGAGCGGATAATTTATACGCTTTTTGGCATTGTTTTTACATAGTTTTTAGTATGATTTAGTTAGTTTTTAATATGTTTTTACTAGTTTTTATGTAAAATTCACATTTCTGGACTTTACTATGAGTTTGTGTGTTTTTTTGTGATTTCAAGTATTTTTTGGCTGAAATTGAGGGACCTGAGCAAAATTTGATTCAGAGGCTGAAAAAGGACTGCAGATGCTGTTGGATTCTGACCTCCTGCACTCGAAATGGATTTTCTGGAGCTACAGAAATCCAAATGGTGCGCTCTCAATTGCGTTGAAAAGTAAACATCCAGGGCTTTCCAGCAATATATAATAGTCCATACTTTGCCTAAGTTTAGACGACGCAAACTGGCGTTCAATGCCAGTTCTCTGCCCTATTCTGGTGTTAAACGCCAGAAACAGGTTACAAGTTGGAGTTAAACGCCCAAAACAGGTTACAACCTGGCGCTTAACTCCAGAAATAGCTTAGGCACGTGTAAAGCTTAAGTCTCAGCCCTAGCACACACCAAGTGGGCCCCGGAAGTGGACTTCTGCACTATCTATCATAGTTTACTCATTTTCTATAAACCTAGGTTACTAGTTTAGTATTTAAACAACTTTTAGAGATTTATTTTGTACCTCATGATATTTTTAGATCTGAACTTTGTACTCTTTGACGGCATGAGTCTCTAAACTCCATTGTTGGGGGTGAGGAGCTCTACTGTGTCTCGATGAATTAATGCAATTATTTATGTTTTCTATTTAAACACACTTGTTTCTATCTAAGATGTTCATTCACACTTCAATATGATGGATGTGATGATCCATGACACTCATCACCATTCTCAACCTATGAACGCGTGCCTGACAATCACCTCCGTTCTACCTTCGATTGAATGAGTATCTCTTGGATTCCTTAATCAGAATCTTCGTGGTATAAGCTAGAATTCATTTTTACTGAGAGGACGGATGGTAGCCATTGACAACGGTGATCCACCAACACACAGCTTGCCATAGGAGGAACCTTGCGTGCGTGAAGAAGAAGATAGGGGGAAAGCAGAGATTCAGAAGACAAAGCATCTCCAAAACTCCAACATATTCTCCATTACTGCATAATAAGTATTATTTAATCCATGCTCTTTTATTCTTCGCAATTCAAACTGATAATTATAATTGATATCCTGACTAAGAGTTACAAGATAACCATAGATTGCTTCAAGCCAACAATTTCCGTGTGATTCGACCCTTACTCACGTAAGGTATTACTTGGATGACCCAGTGCACTTGCTGGTTAGTGGTACGAGATTGCAAAAGTGTGATTGTGATTTCGTGCACCAGCAAGCAATGACTATCTTGCAGATCCCAGTCAGGCGATTAGAAAAGATGATTGTTTGTTGAAAGCATAAACAAATAATAAAAGAAATAATAAAGAAGTGGTGTGAAATCAAGGGTGGAAAACAGTTAAGGTTGCAGAGATGCTCATCTTTCCGGATTAATACTTCTTACCATCTACTTTAACCATGACAGATTCTTTCTATGGCAAACTGTAAGTGATCGAACGCCACACTAATGGTCACTCAATCTCCTCTAATCCACATCAAATGCCACGCTAATGGTAATCCAATCTGAATGAGGGTGGAGCTCTGATAATTCAATCTCTGATGATCCTACTCAAAACGCCATAGACAAGGTCGAATCTTCCGGATCGGAGAATGATGCTCATGATTCTAGTTTATACCACAAAGGTCCTAATCATCCCAGATCCTGGCTGAACTGATGTCTCCAAGTCCCCAACAGAATTGTGAATCAGCCGTCTAGGAGATGTGTTCTCAAGCTTTAGTTCTGATGATCCCGCTAAGGACTCATCAGAACCCATGGAACAAGGGGTCATACGCTAGTTCCACCCTAGATTCATAGAGATTAAGAATGAGTCACACCTTAGAAATTGAATCAGACATAGATTAAAAGTAGAAAAGTAATAATATTATTCCATAGAGATGAACAGAGCTCCTAACCCTAACTTGGGAGGTTTAGTTGCTCATAGTTTACAGAATAACACAATGGAATTCGAAAGTGGGGGAGAATATCCTAAACAAGGTTGATTTTCTCCATAAATATCCTAATCTAATAATGAAAGGAATACAAAAATATGATAAGCTTCACTAGAGGTGCGAAAATCCACTTCTTGGTCTCACTTGGTGAGTGTTTGGGCTGAGCTTTAGGTGAATTCATGTGCTAGGACCCCGTTTGGGGCGTTGGTGCACGGATAGGGTGTTAGTTGGGCTTTCAACGCTCATTTTGGGCCCTCAATTCCGAAGCAAAGTATAAAATATTATATATTGTTAGAAATCCCAGGAAGTTAGCTTTCTAATGTCGTTAAGAGCGCATCATTTGGACCTCTGTAGCTCCAGAAATGCTTGTTCGAATGCGCGGAGGTCAGAATCTGACAGCCTCTACAGTCCTTTCTC
The DNA here is from genome assembly GCF_000816755.2 of Arachis ipaensis. Classification (NCBI taxonomy): domain Eukaryota; kingdom Viridiplantae; phylum Streptophyta; class Magnoliopsida; order Fabales; family Fabaceae; genus Arachis; species Arachis ipaensis. The sequence continues at coordinate 124,890,674 of NC_029785.2, read as the reverse complement.
TGTCTCTGAATCAGGCTTATCCAAAACTTGCCAGAATCACTCAAAAATCACCTAAAATCATATAAAAATCATAAAAACTCAAAGTAGCATCCAAAAAGTGATTTTTGCACTAAAACTTCCCAAAACTTAATAACACTTAACAAACATGACCAAAAACAATAAGAAAATAGCACTAAAAAGTGTATAAAATATATGCTCATTAAACACATTCCAGCTTCCACGATGGTCACCGCCCAGCGAACGCCACCTCAATCTAGCGGCTTGTGGTATCACAAAAACCATTCTATCGTCACAGGATGGTAGGGCATGATACTAATTAGTTAGCAAGGTCGAGCTTTGAGGGGAGTAATTATGGTGTTAGATGAATTCCAGAACAGGTGTTTTGGTGTTAGCTTTGAATGGTTTCAAAATTTGGTGTTCGGCTAGTTGTTGCTCTTTGGTTTTGAAGGAAAAAGATCCCAACAGTGATAATGATGCGATTTTGGTGACTAGTAAGAGTGAATCAAATTGAATCAATGCTAGATGGAAGAGAAAAATATGGTGAAAGCAAAACTGTTACAGCTCAATGCCACTTAAATGAATTATTGATTTCCAATATCTTGTAGTTCTTTTTCTTACTGTTTTCCTTTGTTTTCCCCCAATCAATTGCTTGTCATATGCTCTGTAAGAACTGCAAATTAATTAACCAATTAATTAACGTAAAATAATAATAATTTAATTATCCAAATTAGGTTCAAAATTTTAGAATATTAATTAAAAAATTTTAATATGATATTTGGACTCAATAGATTTTTCTGAGTTAGAAAATATAATTTTTGCAAAAAAATCGCGTAAAATCGCAAACCGACAGATGAACCGGCCGAACCGATTTAAGTCTATTCGATATTGAGTGAGAATAATAAAAACTGTAGAAAAATCTTAGAAAAACATTTTGAATTAAAAATCGGGCACTAATTTTAAAGGTTTGGCCCGAAATTAAGCCAAACAGGCAAAAAATGCTAACGGATTAGACCGGGCCCAAGTTGGGCTTAAGCCCAACATATATAACACATATTAATAAACCAAACCCAGCCACAAACATAACACATGCAGCTGAGTTGAGAAGGAGAGCAAACCCTCCATTGTTACTATTCACCATAAACTTTCCAAGCTCATAACTTGAGCTACGGAGCTCCGATAGCCGTACCGTTTGTGGCCACGCGATCACCACGAAGAGTTCTACAAAACCCATCCAAGAAATTGGTAAGAAAATTTCGATTTCCCTCTCTTCCTTTCCTTCCATAAATTTGAAAATGGGGTTTTGGTATTGAGTAGAATTTTATGATTTTGGGTCTTTAGGTACACTCTAACATTTGATTCCTATTGGGTTTTGACCCAATCAATATTGGGTAAGGTGAGTTTATTCTTAACCCTTGTGAAATTATGATTATGATGAACCCTAGGTTGATTTGGTTATGAATTATGTGCATATAGCTTGAAGTTGTGATTGTTGGTGATTGTTGGCATTTATTTGGAGCCTTGGATTGATTGTTGGTGCTTGGAATCTTTGTTGGAGGTTATTTGGTGATTTAATTCATATTGGGAATCGGGTAAGGTATGGTTTCGATTTTTTCTATGTAATATGTAATATTTCTGGATACTTAGGCTAGTAAACCTTAGGATAAGATTGAATTGGTTGTTGATGATTGTTGATGTATAATGATTGTGATGATTGTGATGATTTTAATGGATGATGATGTTGATTTATGATGGGGGTGGATAATGAAAATTATGAGGCTTGTGGATGTTGATAAATGTGAGAAAGGTAAAATGATGGTTTATGATGTTAAATTTTTTAGCTTTGAGTTTTATAAGTGGGATTTGGTGTGTGACATGGATGATAATATAGATTGCTAAGCTGTAAATTGATGAGAAGGTGTATGCAAATAAATTAGGTGCATTAGATCTATTTTGAATATGGAATAAGTAATTTTGGATTGAGAGTTTGGTAAAATTGAGGTTTAAAGATTTTTGGTAAAAATGGATTTTTGGTGAACTTTGACGGATCATATCTTAAGCTACAGATTTTGAAATTGAATGAATTTTATATCAAATTAAAGATAATTCAAAGAGCTTTAAAACGGTATAGATTTTGTAGAAAGCCAAATTTTGTAGAGAAAGATATGATCGTTAGAAGTTGGTGTCAAAAATCTGATTTCAGTGATGTTGCAGAAATTATGAATTTTGGCCTGTGTGTGCACGCACACTGCTGTGCGCGTACTCTAAACAGGGACTGTGTCTTGACTTGTGCGTACGCACACCTATGTGCGCACGCACACCCCGTTAAATTTGGAAAACGTGCGTACGCATAACCTTGTGCACATGCACACACAGGGGTATGCCTACTATTGAGAGCATTTGCACACTCTGGTGCGCACACACACCCTGCGAAATTTGCAAGTTGTGCGTACACATACTCATATGCATACGCATACTGCCTATTTTTCAATGAAAACCTTGTTTTTAACTGTTTTACCTTCCCGGCAGGCTTGTAAACTTCTGTAACACTTATCTAATATTCTTTAACTTGTTTTTAGGCTTTGAAACATAGAGAATACCATAATTAAGTTAATTAGGTAAATTCAGGTAAAAAATTTAGAAGACAGAGCCTTAGGATTCTGGAGTACTGAGGGTGGATTAGCTGAGTGAAGTGGTAGAGTACTGTAAAGACGATTAGTAGGATGGAATTGTGGAGTTGTGGATTTGAGATTACTTGAGACGAGTTTAGGACTCGGGGTGGAATGATGGCTTTACTGAAAATGATTTTTGAAAACCACTGAATTATTGTTTTATACTGCTATTGTTGAGACGCTATGCGCCAGGCAGGGATGGGGTTGGATCCCGCCTGTCGAGGTTGCGGCAGTGGCGTAAGGGCGGTGGTTAGTCCCGCTTACGTTGAGATGTGAGGTCCGTGGCAAAAGTATCCTGCTCGCATCCTTTCGGAATCACTAGAGTGTGTAGGTACAAAATCCTGGACGGTGTTCCGAGCACCATATCTTGGGGTTCCCAATATGATATCCGAAAGGCAACATCTCCATCGAGGTGTGTCGGGTTGGCAGTTGAACTGACGATGTGATATCACAACCAAATAGGACAAGCATTTATCATATGCATATTCTATCTGTTTGTTTTCTTTGCCGACTTGTATTATTTGCCTAAGTGTTTAACATGCCTAAATGCTTATTGAATTACTTGATATACATGCTTACACTTGTGCTTTACTTGCATTGTTATTAATTGTGTATTATACTTGGATTGAGGAGGTTCGGAAGGTGGTGGCGATAGGATCGCATGGCGGTTAGGCTGGCGAAGGCCATGGGACGGCGAAGATTTGTTAGTTTAGAATTTCCTAAGTTAGATTACCCCTTTTTCATTGTGGTTTTAAAGTTATGTCTTAAAGTTTACTTATGTTTTAAGCCTGAATCTCATGATGGATATGAAGTTCTAGGATTGCCTCTGGTGTTCCAGAGTCTTATATCTTACATCACTGGGCACTGTTACCATACTGAGAACCTCCGGTTCTCATTTCATACTCTGTTGTTGCTTTTCAGATGCAGGACGCAACCCACCTCGGTGAGTTGCTTGATGGCGACAGAGTGGAGGATCTTTGCTATGTTTTGAAGTCTTTTGGGTTATTTTGCATTAGTTCTCTCACTTTTGTATTTATTTTGCCTTAGAGGCGTACTTTGAGAGGAAGTTTGTACAAGCTGTTTTACTTTCTAAACTCTGTATGTCTGTATATAACTAGTCGGCTTAAACTCTGCGGGATGCGGCTAGTACTTTATGACTATTCTACTTATATATCTACCTGTGTCATGATACTTTTTATCTATATCTTGTGCCTTGATTCGTGTAGCTTCGTGTGAACGTTTCGCGCTTTTAAAATTCTGTTTTTGAGATTATTTCTTCATCGTGCTTCTAGAATTATCATTCCTTTCTAAATATATTCATGTATAAGCGTTAGGATTGTCGTAACCTTTGATTAACCTTTGCTTTACGGCATGGGATAAGGCTTAAGGTAATTAGGGTGTTACATGCTCTAATAATATGATATTTCGTTGCATAAAAATAGCATGTCTATTGAAAAGTATTTGGGAATATAATCTGAAAGTTGAAGATGAAGAGAAAGGGAAAGGAAGAAGATACATTTTTGTTTTGGTTGGGTTTAGGTTTAATTTGTATTTTCTTGGGTTAATGGTTGTGCTATACATGATGCTTGGGCTTATGCTTCGATATGGTGCGGAAGGAGAGAGAAAATTTTACTGTGGTAACTTTACATTAATTAATGCTATTAGTGACTTTCAAATTTGAGTCAAATCTAAATACTGAATTCAAATCCATGACATGTGTATGCATTATAATGGTGGATCTATCGTAGTCATAGTAGTCACCACTATACATGACTAAATTTTTATAGTGGTATCTGAGATTGACGTCGTGCATCAAAATTGTCCCTGAGATTTTAATTGCACCAATTATATTTTTGAGATTGGAAAAATTGCACTATATTAGTCCCAGACCCGTTTTCCGTTAACGACGTGCTGACGTGGCTTGATGACGTGAACTTTGGTGACACGTGTCACCTCATGATTTGGCCACATATAACAAGATGATGACGTGTCGGTCAACGGCATATAGTATGCTAATGTAGATGGTTATATCACGTGTCACAATGCTATTTTCCATGTGTCACAATGTCTTTCAGAAAGCACGAATACAGGTGGTGGAGAGATGCTTTGCGAACAATGAAGAGTGTGGCTAAGAATTTGCGAACAATGAGAACTTCTGGAGTAGTACTCTTATTTTTTTTTCTACTTTATATCCTATCCTATTTATTTTAGTATTTGAATATATCTTGTTTGAGTATTTTATCTTTTGTTTCTTGTACATTGTACCTTATTCCACTTTATTGTGTTGAGTTTTTTTCGTAAATAAAAAGTCTTATAGTTTTTGGACTAAAGTTAAGTGTTTAATTAATCCAATATTATTAAAGCTAATTAGGCTGACACCACATGGTTTGAATGTTGCACACCAAAACTCAAATGGTTTTGACTCTTCAAGATTAGTATTGTACTAATATTATGAAGAGTGATTGACCAAAGCCAATGTGGTTGTTTTGTGTCTCGTGTTTTCTTCTCATAATTTAATATAAGATTAGGTGTGTTTAGGTTTGTGAAGAAACAGATGCCTTAACCCTCTATAATCAATTTTGATAGTAGAATAGAAAAACACATATAGAACACGACGATGATGGCACCTAATACTGTCCTGTGCATAAAGGAAGCAAATTAAAACTAGTTAGGAAAATAAAAAATTAAAAAGGCAAATAATCTTAAAGAATAAGAAAATTAAAAGAACGTAAGTGTAAAAAGTTAAGCTCGTTAGTCACATAATATTTTTTCGAATTGTGGTACATGCACACCACTTTCAACCACTATTTTTAGCTACTGTATTTATATACGTATACAATATAAAATTCAAAAATTAAAAATCAAAACCTCACTCTCAACCTTACTCTTACTCTTTACATGCATTGAAACAAACGTTCTTCTTTCTCCTTTCCACACTCTCATTCTCACTCTCACTCTCCGACGCGACTCCTTCATTCTCATTCTCAACGATGATTCTCCTTCTTTCTCTCTTCGGCTGCACCATTCTCCTTCCCTCTCTCTCCGGTGACACGATTCCCCTTCGCTCTCTTTCAGGCGCGGCTGCAATTCTCCTTCTTCTGTCTCGGGCGCGGTGCTCTTTGTCTTAGGCGCGAATTTTATCGACTGCATTTTTCTTGTTTGATTCTGCAAGGTAAATTTCTATTCCTTATTTAATTTTGCATTTTCCTTGTTTTATTTTATTAGCTTTTTCAACGGCATTTTTTTTCATTTTGAGCTTCTATCAGCTTTTTCGACTGCATTTTTCTTAGAGTAAACACCCAACCCGGTCCCTGTCCATTTCTAATTAGGACAACGCGATCCCTCACCAAAAAACTAACCCACGCCGGTCCCTGTCTATGCAAAAAATCACTCATCGCGCCCCCTCCCGTTTATCCCCCGTCCATAGTTGACGGAAAAAGCTGATGTGTCACTTACCGGCGCTGATCTGGCAGTTAGGCCAAAGTTAAGTGCCAAGGTGGATAAGTGGAAATGGACAGGGGTCGATTTGTCCCCCTGTCACATTAAAAAAACGGTGTCGTTGGTAGGTTAATAAGAAGCAAACGTCTCCTTCATCATTTCATTCCCCAACCTCTGCACAAAGTATTCATAGTCTAAAGAAGAAACCCTAGGGGACCATGGTTGGAAGTGGAGAACGTTGTGCATCCTCCAACCTGCGAGCTGGTGATAGTTGGAGTTATAGCATGAACTCTAATGAGAGTATTGTAGGTAGAAGGAAGAAGAGATGGGTCTCCCCAAAATGCTATTGCGGGTCTGATGCTGTTCTGTTCATGTCTGGGACCAAAAGTAATCCGAATAGGTTATTCTTACGGTACCCTAAATTCAAGGTATGTTCATGTAAAATTTTGTGTTGAATGTACAAAAATTCTATATTTAGTTCCAGGTCTGTTCATAGTTTTAACCTTTTTGTATCTGTCTATATGTAGACTGCAGAAGGATGTTGCTCATTTTTTGTATGGCTAGATGATTATGTCTCTTCCTTTAATGAGCATTTTTCGAAGACAACATCAAAAGGGGTATTGCAGAAGAACCAGCAGCGATTTGAAGGCCTTAGTGATGCGGTGGATGACAAAGTGGAAGAGTTAGAAATGAGGTTGATTGAATTAGAAAATCAATTGGGAAAGAGCAGGAAAAAAATGGGTGAAAGTAGATGCTTGGGGTTAGGTTATAGTATTTTTGCATTTTTAATTGGGGTGCCTATTTATTTAGGACAACTATGTATGCAACCTAATGAATAACTTTAGGGTATCTAAGAACTGTGTGGCAAGATGAGATTGAAAATGTAAACATTTTGGATGTAAGTTATATGAAGATGAATTATTATGATGAGTGTTTAAAGTTAGTTCCCTGGTCTTAATGCAAATTAGAGAAGCAAATATTTGTGCATGTAACATAGATTGAAGTAAACCTTGTAAAGCATAGCAAAAAGTACTATTATATTCATATTGTCAAGAAAGATGTAACTCATATGTTCACAGTGATAATATCAGTGCAGAGGCAAAATGACCCTAATCAAAACTTAGACATTTGTAAATACCAAAATACCAAAATAACAGCAAAACATTTGCTGACATAATTGTATCCTTCAAACTAAAGTATCAAAATACCAAAATAACAGTATCACATATCTCAGTATCACAAATCTAAATTCCTATTACAAGTGTCACCCCTGCTTAGGAGGCCGGTAGCCGGGTGTTGGCACAAATTTCAGAAGTCGTGATGCTGTAGTTGAAGTTGCAGCTGCCATCGTCTCTTCAGAAATCGCATCATGACTGGTTCCTGGAGTAGTCTTCCCAGCTATTGAGTCATTTGATTGGAGCTGTGAGCTGTGAGGCATCAAGTTTGGGGCTTGGGAAGGTTGAGATTTGAACCATAAGGTTGGTCACGGTGCTGGTATGGGTGGAGGCACGAAAGATGGAGCTGGAGGCCTAACAATCTGCTGTTTCTCCCTAACTGTTGGAGGGTTGTCATTGGAGTTTTTTCCTGCAGCCTGTAACAATGTATGTTTAGCAGCTATATGAATGAAAACTTTAAGGGATTGAGATTTAATAATTTGTTGGATGAAACAGGTTTTGTTTTTTTAAACAATAGGAAAAAAAATTACCTCCTCAGCTGGTGGTGCAGATTGCGAAACTGAAATTTCTTCTCTCTGATTTTTGGGTAGTTTCTTCTTAGCTTTTCTGGCTTTGCTCTGTGACAAAATTCAATTTATTATAGAAAGTAAGCAACAAAAGGCAATTCTCAAACACATTCATTGTACATAACACAGCCATTCTCAATCAAGCAACATTTAAACATAATCAGTACATAACACAGCATTTCTCAAGCAAGCAACAAATAAACATAATCAGTACATAACATAGCCATACTCAACCAAGCAACATATAAACCTAATCAGTACATAACACAGCCATTGTACCTCAATTCTCAAACATAGAGTAAAGAAGTTATTGTTTAGAACAAGTCAATTCTTAAAGCTAACACATTGTACCTGATCAGTGTTTGTGGCTGGAGCAGTGTTTGTTGCTGGATCAGTGCTTGTTGTTGGATCAGTTGATGATTTGTGAGTTGTTGTCTTCTTCTGTGCTCGTCTCTCCTTTTTAGTCATAGGCTTCCAGTTGGGATCTTGTGCTGCATTCGGACATGTCTTGTAGTAATGGCCTTTTTGGCCACACTTAGAGCAAGTAACAACAAATGTCTTCTTCGCCTTGGTGGTGCTCATCTCTCTCTCAACTGGATCGGCTCTTCTCTTCATCTTAGGTCTATGAGCAGCTCTCTTGATAATGGGAGGCAGTGGCCTTGGTGCATTAGTAGGTGTCCAGTACTCTTCACTGTTGACTGGTTTAATGCAATGTGAATAAGTTGCTCTGATGGCTTCCATAGTTAGCCACTTATGCACGAAATCCTCAGCCTTAAGACCCATTTTAGCTAGTGCTGCAACAGCATGTCTACAAGGCATTCCTATGTACAATAACGAATTGATGTAGAATCAGAAAAATCCAATGAAAATATAATGATAAACCAAAAATTATAACAACTAAATAATTATCCAGCCTTACACCTCACCCTCTTCTTTTCATTCTTTAGATACATCACATCCTTCTCTTCATACACAAAGTAGTCCTTTAGTGCATTCTTAAAACTTTCCATTGTGATAAATGTTTGCCCCACCTTAAATTCAACTTCCCCATATTCTGTCTCCTCATTGAAAGCATCAAATGCAGTCCTGTTTTCATCATCGTCAGACACCGGACTGTTAAATGCTTCACTCTCATATTCATAAGGCTTTTCATAATCTGAGTCTAGCTCTTTCCCAACAATATCAGAACTTGATGCCATTGTATCCCCAGCCAGTCCATGTCTAGCCTCCACACCACCACCTACTTCAGGCCCATCAACTACTGCACCTTCTGCCCCAGTTTTTCCATCCCTCAGAATATGTTTTCTCCTCCTACCAGAATACCTCTTGGAAGCCCGTTTCTTAGCTGTCTTTGGAGAATAACATGGACCACCTTTACTTGGTCCAGGCTTATCCCTATTTTTTGTTGGGTCATCCTTGCTTAAATCCCTATTTGGGCCAGACTTAACCTCACCATCTGGTCCATCCTTCACCTCCCCAGCTGGACCCTGAGCTCTCTTCCTTGGTGACACCATTTTCTTCTTCTTTTTCTTCAATCTCTCCTTCCTTTTCTGTACCTCACTATCGTCACTGCTATGAGTCTCTTCATATTCTGGAGGAGGTGGCTTATATGGCTCGTCCTCAGTTGTTTCATACCCATCACCTAAGGAAGATGAGTCACTCATAATAATCTCCTCAGCTTGCATCTCCTCATCCACAACTTCTGGCACACTAACCGGGTGATCAAAGTAGATATGAATCTTGTTTGTCCCCTTGTTTTTAATCTTGTTAGACCTCATGTCATTTATCTCAGTATCACCCCTCATTACATGTAAGCCAGATTCCAAATCAGGTGCCATGCAATCAAACCAAAACATAGTCTTGTACTCCCTATAACCCAACTCCTTCAGTAACGTTTCAAAATCAACGAAGTTTACTAAATCAATGTCTAAAGGTGGCCACTTCTTGACTTTTCCATCAACATATTCTAATTTGCCCTGTGCATTCCTCTTAAAAATTCCTCCATGATGGAAAACAGGAACTACTTCAAGCTCATCCATCTGAAAATTATTTTTACTAATCAAAATCTAATTCATGACAGTTTAACATCACTGTGCCAATCATCTAAAATACTGACAATTAACATGAATAATTTAACAAATTAACTAATAACTTCAAAATCCATTCAGTATCACAACATTTATAATAATAAACAATCAGGCAACCCATTTCAACCTACTGAACACTAAGACACCCACATGCAATTTAAGAACAGATATTGGATTAGAATGATGTTTTTGATGCCCAGAATCATTACTAACCTGAATGCCGACTCAAGCTGCCTCCACTGCACGACGTCAGTCACTCCGTCAACTGCGGCGTTAGAGAAGTCCTCCGAGTGCAGCCTTGTCAGCACCAACAATTGCTACTTTCACCACTCTCTGTCCTATCGCGCGAAGAAGGTTGAGGGGTTTTGGTTATTCTGTAAATTTGAGTTAGGGCTTGGGGGGTTATGAAATGATGAAGGAGACGTTTGCTTCTTATTAACCTAGCAACGACGCCATTTTTTAATGTGACAGGGGGACAAATCGACCCCTGTCCATTTCCACTTATCCACCTTGGCACTTAACTTTGGCCTAACTGCCAGATCAGCGCCGGTAAGTGACACATAAGCTTTTTCCGTCAACTATGGACGGGGGATAAACGGGAGGGGGCGCGATGAGTGATTTTTTGCATAGACAGGGACCGGCGTGGGTTAGTTTTTTGGTGAGGGATCGCGTTGTCCTAATTAGAAATGGACAGGGACCGGGTTGGGTGTTTACTCTTTTTCTTCTTCATTTTGAACTTCTATAAATCAATTTGTGTTGTGCATAGTTTATACTAAAAATATTTAAGTTAGGGTTCTGAGTTGAAGTCTCAGTATGCTAATTTTAACAATTGATTATTAGTAGACTATTAATTGATTATAACTGGTCGTGATTGGGCTTGGAATGCTTATTCTGGACTGAGTGTGGTTAATTACATATCAATCGCGAAACGCAACTTGATCAGTAAAAAAATAGCTAGCGATAATAAGTAGGAATTTGAATTCCTTCAGACCGTCAACTGAACTTTCACTTCACTCGAAAAAGGAATTCTGCATTGAACTTAAGTTTAATTGTGATATGAGTTGGAGTATGTTTGATTATTATACTGAATGAGTTTGATTATGCTTAGTTTTTAAAAATTATATTATAGAATAATTGATATCTACAGCATGTTTGATTATAACTAAATTTTTATGATATGATTTTGAGTCTATTTGATTATGCTCAGCTTTTAAAATATGATATTACAACATGTTTGATTAAAGCATACTTGATATTTGATTATTGAGTTTTAGCTTTTTTTTTTTACTTTTTGAATTTGATTGGATTTTGGTTGTTTAATTTGCTAGTTTTGAAAAATGCGAAAGAAAACTGCACTAAAACGAGTAGAAAGAGAACCAGAAAATAGGAACACCAAAGAAAAAAAAAGATAAAATGTATCCAAAAAAACTTCGAAGGAGATGGAGTGAAGAAAGGTATTTTATCTTTATTTTTTTTATCTTTTATGCTAGATTTTTTTTTCATCTGATAAGGTATTTACATACTCTGATTTTATTATGCAGAGTGTATTACTAAATATTAGTTTATATAACGAAATGAATGCTACTTTAGCTAACACATACTGTATTTTAGTGTTTGATTATTATCTCTGAATTTCAGAGATAATAGCCACTGAAAGCAATGTTGAATTCAAATCTTTTATTTTGCCACTTTAGCTAACACATGCTGTAAGTGACGAATCCAAAGCATGATACATGGCTACCGCGTGTGCAGTAAAGAGAAGTGTGAGTTGCATGTGGTTTGTAAATGTCTTCATTGTCATAGATACATGACAATGGTTCTGATTCTTTTGTTTTTTCTAGGAAAGTGCCACTAATAGAAACTCTAATATGATCCTTTTTTTTCCTTGTCAATACAGTAATGGTAATTAATAAGAAGGAAAAATGGGGTATTCAGTATTCCACTATTTTCATTCTATATAACAACTATATAGTTTAATTACAATGTTAGTTATATAGATGTTACATTATTGCCTTATTCTTAAAACTTAGATTTGATTCTAGAACTTAAATTTGAGATTTTTGATTAAGAGACTGAAATATTTATTATTTTAACTAATTGCAAGTTGGTAATCTGAATTAAAACTGAGCACGCTACTACTTTATATCTATTATTTGATTCGAATATGATTAGTATTTTTATTAATATAGTGCTATGATTTAATTTGGTTGTTGAATTTGTTTGGTATGTATGGTTTGATTTGAATAACAGGATTATTGCCACAGATTAAGGAAGAAATCATCATGCAAATGCTCCTATGCCCACAAAATGATTGCTGAACTAATATTTTGGAGCTAGCAAAGGGTTATCAGTTCCCAAAGATTGCCAATAAAAAGGAAAGAAAGAAAAAGGAAAAGAAAGCTTTGGATACCCCGAAAGAGGAAAAAGCACCAAGACAAAAAAAACTAGGAACCTCCCAAGTTAGTCCATATGCAAATGTTGGGACGAGAACCTTAGAAAGAATAATTGGAGATGAAAGAAGAAAAGTCCGAGAAAAATTTAGGATACATCGAGGGGGAAAGAATTGATTATATAAATTTTCTATTGAATTTTTACTACTAAATTTGACTATCATGTTAGCAATTTTTTTAGGGTTAAGTACTTTTTTTGTCCTTAACGTCTGAGGCTAAAATCAAAATCGTCACTGACATTTTTTTGTTATTAAAATCATCCTCAACGTTATAAAACATTATAAAATCGTCCTTTTTTACTTCAATTTTATTTTTTTTTACCAAATTACCCTTAATAATTAATAAAAATAATATTAAAAACAAAAACAAAAACAAAACAACCCCCTAACGCCCCCTCCCCCGGTATCTCTTCATTTTCTTTCCTCCCTGTCCCCTTCCTCCAACCCCTTCTCCATCCCCTTCCAGAGACTCATTATTAGCTGAAGATGACCACTTTCCCTCCTCCATGGCCGGATTATCCATTTTCCGGTCACCACTCTCAATTGCTGCTACAGCGGCCTGCCTCACCCTTGCAAGGGACTGATTTGTTCCTCTCCTCCTAGATGGGCTCCGACCCATGATAGATCTAGTTGCTCCGTTGTCGGTTCGGGTTGCCGGAGACCTAGAATGCCGGCTGAGTCTGGTTCCTCGATAATTCGTTCCCCATTTAGTCCCTGCTCTGAACAAGCCTCACCGACCCACCATTCCTCTTCCCCGGAGACTGCTCTGACCTCCTGACTAGAGATTTCCCGACCATCCTAGCGGTGAAGTCATCGGAAAAGGAGTGATTTTTCTGTGTTCTGGCGGGTGATCTATTTACTATCTTTTGGCGCGTTTCTTCTTCGTTGAAGGTTGTATTGGAGACACTCTCGCTCATGCTACAAACTTCCTTAGAGAGTTGGGAGATCTCTTGGGATTTGGTGGTGCCCATTGTTGCAAATAATGCACCAGCATCGTCGTTCTCGTAATTCTTCATCATGTTGTTGTTCTCTGTATGGAAGGTTTTGGGTTTGCGGGGTTGGAATTTGGAGAAGGTTGGTGGTGGGTTCCATTTGGGTGTCTCTAAGAGGACTTCTTTGGAATTGGGGGTTCCAAAGAGGGGTAGAAAGAAGAAGATGGGGAGGAAAAAAAGTGAAGAGATACTGGGAGGTGTTTTGTTTTTGTTTTTTAATATTATTTTTATTAATTATTAAGGGTAATTTGGCAAAAAAGTTAAAATTTAAGTAGAAAAGGACGATTTTATAACGTTGAGGATGATTTTAATAACAAAAAAAGGTCAGGGACGATTTTGATTTTGGCCTCAAACCTTAGGGACGAATAAAGTACTTAACCCATTTTTTTACTACTGAATTTGATTATCATGTTTACTGAGTTTGATTATACTCAAGTTTAGTGCTATATTTGACTAATGAGTTTGATTATACATGTTTACTGAGTTTGATTATACTCAGGTTCAGTACTTGACTACTGAGTTTGATTATACATATTTACTGAGTTTGATTATACTCAGGTTCAATACTTGACTACTGAGTTTGATTATACATGTTTACTGAGTTTGATTATACTCAGGTTCAGTACTTGACTACTGAGTTTGATTATACATATTTATTGAGTTTGATTATTGTCAGGTTTGGTATTATATTTGACTACTAAGTTTGATTATACATGTTTACTGAGTTTGATTATACTCAGGTTCAATGCTTGACTATTGAGTTTGATTATATATGTTTACTAAAAACTTTTCTTAAAAAAAGTAAACTTCTTAATAGATAGGAGATCCAGCACCATCAAAGAACATTGAAAACTTAAGTTTGGGCAAAATCATACTTCTTGTTACGTAACATAAGAAGCTAGCAATAAACTAATTTTTATAAATAATGGAACATGATTTTATTAATTTTATAAATAATGAATTGAAATGACGCAAAACACCTCAAAGTGACCAAATCAACCCTAACCTTTGTTCACAATACCAAAATTGTTCAGTTTAGTGTTCAACTCAGAAAAAAGGATTATGTTCCTAAGCCAATAATAACTCAAAATCTCAGATAACTCAGAATGTGAGTGTAAATTCACTAACCACATGTAAAATCAAAATTAAAACTATTACAAAGAGAAAAAATGCAAGAGTTCCATTGAAATATGTAACAAATCTATTACAAAAAGAAATAAAACTATTATTCTTTCAAATGGTGGCTTTGTTGCATTGAGTTCAACAAGGATACAAAGCCATATGGTTGGTTAGAGGTAATGCTCAACTCCGAAGATAACTCCACAAGTGGCTAACAAAAATAGAAATCAATAAAGTGATAATAAAGCATTTTAGTAATAATAATAAAATTAATCAAATACTGACCTTGCCTGTGATCTCTCTTTCACATTCTTTGTATGCTTCTTCCTATCTTGTTCAACAATTTTTTCTACAGTAGATTGAAGCATTTTCTTATGTCTACTACCTTTTCGTGATACTTGTTGGGGGTTGTGAATCTCTAAATCATTTGCATTTTTATCTATCTCATTCGAATTTTGATCATCTATATTATCCATTGAAGAGGCCTTTGATTCTACCAACATAACCCACTTAGTACTTCTTATATTCTATGAAAAACCGACCCTCTTTGCATAATTGGTATAAAAAGTTTCATAATCTTTTACAAAGGAAAATGTCATTCTTATGCTTGGAACAACCGAAAGTATAGATAATCAAAAATTTAGAATCAAATCAGGTATAAAAATACTCTCAATTTTCTATGAATGAACAAGACAAATTAGTAGCTAGAGATGAATGGAATGAAAAGGCTATCATCAACAAAAATTGTTCTCCAACAACCAACATAAGCAACTTCAAATTATCCTATAAATATAATCAAATCTAAAATTTTTCGCATAATAAAACAATCAACTATTTGTAAATGTTGTGCACCATAGCCAATGTGTCTCATTAGGAACAATCAAGATCTGATTCATATTATAAGGTGCTTAATTTGTTGCAATTATGCCATAGACTAAAAGCGTTTTAACTAAGTGAATTTAATTAATTAATTAATTTTGGGAGAAAAATACTAATTAGAATTGAAAAAGAATTTTATTAAGAAGTTATTAACAATGTTAAAAGCACAAAATACGTTTACGTGTGCATATTTGCATAAGAGACTGAACATCTTTCTTTTTTTTTTCAATGGATAATAAAAAATTAAAATAAAATTAAAGTCATATGCATATGTAAAATTAAAATCAAATTCAATAGTTAAGCACTGAACCTGAGTATAATCAAACTTAGTAAACATGTATAATTAAATTTAGTAGTCAAACATAACATTGAACCTGAATATAATCAAATTCGATAAATATAATAATCAAACTCATTAATTAAATATAACACTAAACCCCCCACACATTCATAGAATCAGCATTATCATCTAATCTAAGCAAATTCAGAAATTTTAAACATGTAAACTACCAATTTGACTTCAATCCAAGAGCTAAACATTTTTCTCATTACACAAATTTATAATATAAATTTTTCAGGATGTAATCACACAATGTACATTATGTAAAAGGACCTAAATGGCATAATGA
Organism: Arachis ipaensis; assembly: GCF_000816755.2. Lineage (NCBI taxonomy): Eukaryota > Viridiplantae > Streptophyta > Magnoliopsida > Fabales > Fabaceae > Arachis > Arachis ipaensis. Next base: position 124,874,671 of record NC_029785.2, on the reverse strand, counting down.
AGCCACATATTAGAAGCATATGCCAAATCAGAAGCATTTGCATAACTAGATAATCAACAAAATTAAAATCAAATCACGAATAAAACATGGATAATCAAAAAATTAAAATCAAATCAAGAATATAAAATTAACATATGAAGTAAATTAAACACAAACCTCATCATTCGATCTTGTGGATTCTATTGAATTAAAAGTTATAATCAAACCCTAAAATAACAAGAACAAAAAACGACGCTGAGAAGAGCTTTTGTGAACTGCGAATGGAATGAACCCTATGCATAGTGACTCACTTTCTCATGTATAATCATGCATATGCTTGAAAGTTGAAAATCTTTACTAGTTTTATTATTAGAAAACGATAAATAGATCCTTGACATATTATCTTAAAGACAAATATATAGGTTCTCAACTAATTAAAAATATAAAAATATATTTCACTTTTAAAATATGAGA
>NC_029785.2:124849743-124874169 GCF_000816755.2 Arachis ipaensis | reverse complement strand
TATATTTTGAATGAAAGAATTTAAATATCTTATATTTTAAAAAATAAAAAATATTTTTATATTTTTAATTAATAAAAAACTTATGCATTTTTAAATTATAAATCCATGACCTATTTATCTTTTTCTCTCATTATTATTCCCTTCATTGATAACTTGAAGAATTTTATCACGGCAATCAGACACAATATAATGGCAAATCCACGGTATGTCATGTTTTAAACATCGTAAGAGGAAATCTTAGTATTACGATGGTATAATGTGTTTGTACCAATGTAGTTGAAATTTTCTGATTTCGAAATTAATGGTACTCTTAGCTTGTTAAGTCAAATCATGCTCAAGTTTCTTGATTTATTTTCTGTGATCCAAAATTATTTCTTGATCCGTCCGTTACATATTCGGCGTAATAATTTGGCATTATGTGTCATAAGTCGACAAGTTGACGTTATAGTTCGGCAGTTCAAATAATCTCAACAGACATTTTAGAATCGAAACGTCCGATTAGATTTTATCACCCAATTACTACTCTTCAATTCAGACGATAAAACGAAAACATAATCGACCTGTCTATCTTCACTTATAAAAGGTATAGTCTTCTATCCCTAGAGGACACATTGAATTCTCAATACTAACTTAAGTTTCGGAGTGCCTTTGCAGGTACACTCCCCCCTGTTTTTTGTTCACACTCTGCACGATTGGACATCTCCCAAAGCGTGAAGTTCGGACTTTCTCAAGGCTTATAGATCGACACCGAAGATAACAACTCGGCGCCGACTCCCAGAAGCCGAGTCCCCTTCCAGGTATCCACACAGGAACAATTGGCGCCCACCATAGGCCCGAGAATATAATTCTTTCTCTATATCATCGGCCTCGACGTTCTCGCCTGGAGCCATGGCTGAGCAACTTCCACCCACACCATCTAAACTTCTTCAGATGGTGACTGAGTTACGGCAAGCCAACCAGTGCATGGCCGAAGAGAACCAAAGAATGGCAAATCAGATTGCTAATTTGAATAATACCCGAATCGAAAACAACAATGATCGACAAGAACGAACGGAAGAAGCCGAGCATCAGTCAGGACCGACGCACGTCTCTGAAACTGCTCGACAAGAAGAAGAGCAACCCGAGCACAATGAAGAAGCTCAGCCAGAAGATGAGGATGACAACCTAGAAAGCTCCCTTGGGCCATTCACGGCCGAGGTGATGAATTTTCTGTTACCCAGAAGGTTCACACTGCCGACCACACTAACCCCCTATGATGGGCTAGGTGATCCGAAGAAATACATTAAAAAGTTCACCTTCATAATGATAGTGAATGGTGTATCTGATAAAGTTTTATGTCGTTGTTTTTCATCTTACTTAGACGGTCCTGCACTTGATTGGTTTTGTTCTTTGCCTGCAGGTTCTATTTCTCGATTTCGAGACCTATCAAAGCCCTTTGAGGAGCATTTCGCTAGATCGGCCATCTATCTACATGACTCCGATTACTTGAACACAATCAAACAGGGCCATCATGAAAGCCTTAGAGACTACATGACGCGCTTCACAAAGATAGCCATGAGTATACCCGACCTCCATCCCGAGGTGGAACTGCACGCAATAAAAAGCGGACTCCGACTAGGAAAATTCCAGGAGACCATTGCCATAGCCAAACCTAAAACTATGGCCGAGTTCCGTGAAAAGGCAAAATGTCAGATTGACATCGAAGAGCTCTGACAAGCTCGAAAAGCAGAGAAACCACAATACAGAGACGATGACAAAACACGAGATAACAAGAAAAACTTCAAACCAACTCCCCGATATGATTCTTATTAGGGGTGCACATGGGCCGGGTGAAGCCGGGTTTGATGTGACCCAGATCCGACCCGAAATATACACCGGGTCTATTTATTAGATCCGAACCCGACCCTAGACCCGATGAAACCAATACACTTCCGGGCCACAATTATACCGGGTGAAAACCGGGCCGTTAACATTACATTACGTTGATACCTTCTTGTAAGCTAGCATGTAAAAATATCCAAATTTTCAAGACTCCAACCATTATTTAACATGGTAAAATTCACTTAGAAAAATATAACAAGAACCAACCCTTTTTTTAAATTAAATCATAACCACAATCAATACTAAAGCAAAACCACAATCAATACTAATATTGTCTAATAATACCAAATATTTAAATCAATACAAATAACACAATATTATGCATTAGTATAAAGTCTTATGCATTCTAAATATAAAACCTTAACTTATAGTCTTATAATGACTAATAACACAAAATATTAAGGTTTACAATACTTAAATTCCACATAAGAATAGTCATGATCCATCACTAATAACACAAAATATTAATTGTGTATGATGATCGGGCTACCGGGCCGACTTCGGGTGACCCGAGCTATGGCCTGGACCCGACCCGAAATAATGACCGGGTCTATTTTTGAAACCCTTACCCGGCCCTAAACCCGATGAAATCACACCAAATTAGCCCCTAAAGTGTTCGGGACCGGGCCGGGCCTTCGGACCGGGCCGGGTCTGTGCACCCCTAATTCTTATACTCAGTTTAACACCAAGCGCGACGACATCATCAAGGAGATCTTGAATTCAAAGTTGATCAATCCACCAAGAAAATCCGGCAGCTACCCAGATTCAAAAAGCGCAGACAGATCAAAATATTATTCTTTTCATCAAAAGCACGGACATACTACTGACGAGTGTGTCATCGCCAAAGACCTTTTGGAGTGGTTAGCTTGACAAGGTCATCTCGACAAGTATATCGGCGGCCACATACAACAACGCGCACCTCCCCCTGGTGACCAAAGCTCGGCAACACAGCATGGCCGAGATAAAGATCGACCGAACACCAATCCTCCCGACCAACCAAGACGTATTATTAACTGTATTTCTGGAGGTTTTGCAGGTGGATGGGGTCACAAGCTCGGCAAGAAAGCGGTCTTACCGAGCTATGCTTTCCATAGAAGCCGATCAACATCAACAGCAGACACCTACACGCTTTCCTTAGATAAGATTCCAGACATTCGACCATAATACTAATGTAACAAATCTAGACGACCCGGTCGTGATTTCCCTGCAGCTTGGAGATCTCCTAATCAAAAAGGTTTTACTAGACCCTGGGAGTAGTGCTGATGTTCTCTTTTACTCCACATTTCAGAAAATGAAACTGAGCAGCAACATCCTCCAACCTTCCACTGGAGACCTGGTTGGTTTCTCAGGTGAGAGAGTCTCGGTTATGGGCTCTGTGTGGTTACAAACCACACTCGGTGAGGTTCCCTTATCAAAAACTTCAGATATTCAATACTTAGTTGTTGACTGTTTTAGTCCTTACAATTTGATACTTGGCCGACCTTTCTTAAATAAGTTCGGCGCCATAGTTTCTATAATTCATCTCTGTGACAAGTTCCCTTTGCAGGATAATACAATTGCAACTATTCACAGTGATGTTCGAGAGGCCAGAGAATGCTACAACAACAGTTTTAAAAGACCTAACATACAAGCTCATGTGCACAACATCGGCAACCAAGATGACCTACCAGCTCTGGCCGACCTTGATCCTAGGGCTTGAACCCTTGAACGACCAACCCCGACAGAAGACTTGCATAAAATCTATTTTGCCAATAGCTCAGACAAGTTCACTTACGTCGGTTCCACATTAAGTTCAGAAGAGAAGGCCTCATTCCGAGCATTCCTACAACAAAATGCCGACCTGTTTGCTTGGACCCCAGCTGATATGCCAGGCATTGATCCATCCATCATATCCCACAAGCTGGCATTAGATCCGTCTGTCTGACCTGTAGCACAGAAAAAGCCGAACCTCGGCCATGACCACAAACAAGCCTCTCTGGAAGAAACCAAGAAGCTCATCAATCCCGGCTTCATTCAGGAAATCAGATTCACAACATGGCTGGCGAATGTCGTCATGGTGAAAAAACATAACGGTAAATGGCGCATGTGTGTTGATTTCACCGATCTCAACAAAGCATGCCCCAAAAACTTAGCTTTATGGATGCATACTCTGGCTATAACCAGATCCAAATGCATCCATCCAATCAAAATAAGATAGCCTTTATTACTGAATATGGAAATTATTGTTATAAAGTCATGCCGTTTGGCCTTAAGAATGCAGGTGCAACTTATCAACGCCTAATGGACAAAGTATTTGCCCAATAGATCGGCAGGAACATTGAGGTCTACGTTGATCATATGGTCGCCAAAACGAAGATCGGAAACAACCACCTTGATGACCTCACAGAAATCTTCGGTCAAATCAGAAAATACAACATGCGGTTAAATCCCGAGAAGTGCGCATTTGGCGTGCAAAGTGGCAAATTCCTTGGTTTCATGCTCACTAGCGAAGGTATTGAGGCGAATCCAGAAAAGTGCCGAGCTGTTTTCGACATGACAAGCCCACAAACTATCAAAGAAGTCCAGTGGTTGACAGGGAGAATTGCTGCACTTTCTAGATTCTTACCCTGCCTAGCTTCTAAGTCTTTATGTTTCTTCCAAAATTTAAAAAAGAAAAAATCTTTCCAATGGACTAATGAATGTGAACAAGTGTTCACAACCATAAAAGAAACTCTTTCAAAACCACCAATTTTACAAACCCCCCTTAAAGGGGAACCGTTATTCTTATATTTATCTGTGACTAACTGGGCTATAAGCTCCACTCTTATTGCAGAAAGGCGAAAGCAGCAATTCCCGATCTATTTTACCAGCAAAACATTACAGAATGTCAAACTTCGGTATCCGAGTATTGAGAAGCTGGCTCTAGCTCTTGTCTTCTCGGCCAGAAGACTTCGGCCATACTTCCAGAGTCATGTAATCTATGTTCGGACAGATCATCCTTTGTGACAAGTCCTTCAAAAACCAGAACTGGCTGGCCGACTAGTAAAATGGTCGGTCAAACTTTCAGAATTCGACATCAGATACCAAGGATGATCATCTATCAAATCCCAATTCTTGGCTGACTTCATTGCCGAATTCACAGTCCCAGACATTGCCGAATATTCAACAGAATGGACTTTGTATGTAGACGGCTCCTCAAACCTACACAGGTGTGGCGCCGGGATCATACTTGATGAAGGAAATGGCAATGTCATTGAGCAATCCCTACACTTCTCCTTCCAGGCGAGCAACAACCAGAGTGAATACGAAGCTCTTATTTCTGGCCTCAAACTAGCTTCCGATCTATACATAGCCGAGCTTAAGGTATATTGTGATTCTCTACTCGTTGTGCAACAGGTAAACGAGCTTTACCAGGTAAAAGACCCTCTATTATCCAAATACCTTGCAATTTTTCAAACTTTACTTTAAAAATTTCAAAAATGTGACATCGAACATATACCTCGGGAGAACAATAGCCGAGCTGACATCCTCTCTAAGCTCGCCAGAATAATTCCTCCCTCTACCAATATACATTATTTAAACCCAGTATAGAATTAACAGAAATTCTAAGTATAACGTAGGATGCAGATTGGAGAACACCATACATAAACTATCTTCGGACAGGGGATATTGCCAGGCGAAGTCGAAAACATTCGGCACTTTCGTTGACAAGCTTCCTTCTTTACAATTTATAACAATTGCCTATATAAACGAGGATTCCTTCGTCCTTTACTAAAATGTCTTTGCAGACCAGAAGCCGACCTTGTGCTGTCCGAAGCACATGAAGGTATCTGTGGTACACACCTCGGAGCTAGAAGCCTATCTTCAAAGATCCTCCGAGCTGGTATTTATTTGCCGACACTGTAACAAGATTGTAAAACAAAAGTCAAAAGTTGTGACAACTGCCAGAAACACAGTCTGATCACACACCTCCTAGCCGAACTCCTCCATTGTTCCGAGGTAAGCTGGCCCTTTAACCAATGGGGTATAGATATCCTCGGCCCCTTCCCGACAGCAGCAGGGCAGGTAAAATTCTTGGTTGTAGGAATTGATTATTTTTTAAAATGGATAGAGGCCCAACCTCTAGCCAAGATTACCTCACAATAAATGCTTCCTTTTGTATGGAAATATATTATTTGTCGATTCGGCATACCTCGGCACATTATCACAGATAATGGTTGCCAGTTTGCCGATCATAAGTTCACATCCTTTTTGCAGAACTTGAAAATCAAACAACATTTCTCATCAGTAGAGCACCCACAAACAAATGGGTTAGCAGAAGCCGCGAATAAGGTCATCCTACACGCCTTAAGGAAGAAACTCGCCGACGCCAAAGGACTTCGGGCCGAACTCATCCCAGAGATCATATGGGGATACAATACCACCATCCACTCAACCACAAAGGAAACACCCTTCCGGCTAGTCTACGGTTCAGACGCAATGATACCCGTGGAGATCTCCCAATCCTCACTGCGCACTGAAATGGCCGACCATACTACAAAAGAAACAGCTCGGCAATCTGAACTCGACCTCCTGGAAGAAGTCAGATCGTCCACAGCAATCAAACACCTAGCTATGCAACAGCACATAGCTCGGAGATATAACCAAAGACTTCACCCAAGGTCTTTTCAAGTAAACGACCTTGTGCTCAGAAAAATCGAACAAGCTAGAAGACCCTCAACCCATGGCAAACTACCAACTAACTGGGAAGGTCCTTACCGAATCATCGAAGTCATCGGCAATGGAGCTTACCAATTACAAACCTTAGATGGTAAAGATCTGCCTAACACTTGGAATGTATCATCTTTAAAGTTATATTACAGTTAAAAGCCAGGAACAAGCTAGTACTCTTTTTCCTACTACCAAGATTTTTCCCACAATGGGTTTTGCTTAGAGAGGTTTTAACGAGGCTAGCCTACCTGGGCCTTTGAAATCAAAGGTTCTCTAATAAATTAATTTCTTATTTCATCAAGTCAATATTTTTGCATTTCACACTTCTCATTTATTTGTAACCTATTTATACTGCCGATCTATACTCTGAATCCGACCATTCGGAAACTATCAATCAAACAAATAGCCGATCTTACTCCGAAACCGACCATTCGGAATCTACCAATCAAATAAATAGCCTATCTTACCCCGAATCTGACTATTCGGAATTAATCAGTCAAACAGATTGCCGATCAATACTCGGAAACTGACTATTCGAAATTTATCAAAAATATAGCCGATCATTAAACCGAATCCGATTACACCGAACATTCTCTATCAAATAAACCCTATTCCTATTCCGATTACTCGGCATCTCACTAAACTCGGCCTACTCGGCCTTTCCTTAACATAAACCAATCTCCATCAAAATAATGGCACTTCACCATTCAAACAAATTTACCTAACACTATGGTAAGTTTTACCCATATCAAACAATTTGGCTCCAAGACATAGTCACAAATCAAATTACTAAAACAAAACAACATAATTATATTCTATACTAATCAACACAAGCACAACAGCATGTAATCAGAAGCATCATAAATTGCTTTCCTCCAAAAATAGTAGCAAAATAAAGTTACAGACATAAGTCCACCTCAGGAGCAAAATAGTTTACCAACAAAATAAATGTCCAACAAACACAACAACATCAGACCAAAACCTCTTCAACATTTTCATCTCCCTGCTCAGCAGCACCATCATCCTCCACCATAACCCCGTCCTGCACTATCTTCCCTGGATCCATCTAAGAGAAATTCACTCCAGGAGCAAGAAACTTCGCTTGAATAGAAGCTCTTTCAAAACCTTCAATAAAAGAATCCAAAATCTCACCTTGTCTGCTCTTTTCCACCCCCTTCAACTTACTCGATAACTCAATCACACGAGCACTCATACTGGAGAGATCAGCTTCCTTTTTCTTAACGTCTTCTACTTCCTTCGAATAATTTTCCTTTGTCAATTTCAATTCCTTTTGTACCTCAGCCAGCTTCGCTTCAACCTCAGCAACCCTAGCATTTCTCAAATCTAACTCCTCCTTCAACTTCGGATCAGACTTTTCATTAGCAGCTTTCATATGTTGCTTTTCTCGGCTACACCCCAAACTGGCAAGCTGCAGACCAACAACCTTATGCAAACAAAAAAAATGACTATTAACATGATCACCTGTAAATATATCAACCAAAACAACAAACAAATACACAATTACCTACATATACTGGTCAATCGCCACATCCCCCACCTCGTCAGCCAAGATAACATCGGAAGGGGTCTGCCAGACTTCATCAGCAGTAACCATGAAGGGATAATCCTTCCCCCAGAGAGACGAACCCTCACTCTGCTCAACAACATCATGCAACTTCTTCTGGTTATCATAAAACTTCTGAACTTCCTCTATTGGAACTTCTAGCCCCTCATCAAAATCTTCTGACAGATCCACCATGTCAGCTTTCTTCCTCTTCAAAATTACCTTTTTCCTCCTCGGCTTTGGTTGATCAACCTCACTAGTACCGACCTTATCCGCTTTTGACAAAGATCCTTCTTTATCAAGACCTTTACTCCTCACTCGAGCCCTCAGACTCGCAGCAGATACGCCCGGATATTTACCACTTGTAACGCAAGCAAAAACCAACATTTGTCACAAATTTCAACAGTGATACAATAACCAAATTGAAATCCTTACCCAAATAATCTATAACAGCCGCCTTATTTTTCTCCCATTGCAGCAGATCATATACAGAAATCAATTCCTTCCGATCAACAACCTCAGCCATATACTCAATTATGCACTCATCCCTTGGGGATATAGTTTCAAGCCCTAGAATATTTTGAGGCTCTGAACACCACCAAGAGAAAATTTCTCGCCCAAATATTCGTCAACATAGAACAGAAAGTCACCCTCCAAATTACTCACCTTAATATACATCTCTTTGAAGTTCTTAAAGGACGATTTGTATAACTTAAATACGCCAAACCTCGGCGAACTGTTCAAATTTATCTAACCACCTTTCCACACACCATTCGCCTGAAACAAACAGAAAAACAGCTCCACTGATGGACTTTCTTCCAAAAACTCCATAAGAATCTCAAACGCACGAAGGAAGGCCCACCCATTGGGATACAGTTGGAAAGGAGCGCAGTTCAACTGCTTCAGCACCTGACACTCAAAATTACTAAATGGAAGTTTCACCCCCAGTTCCTCCAATACACAGCTATACATAAAGAAATGTTCAAAACCCTCCCCTCTGTGAAAAATCCTGTCATTCTCAAAACAGGGAAGTAACTTCAATCGAATTCCAGAGCCAGCCCTCACAACCCTACCCTTGTCTATCTCATTCACAGCACCAACATCCAAAAACAATGAAACACGACTCCTCACATGGTCATTGACCCAGTCGTAAGACCAATCTATCTCCCCCTTCTTCTCTTTCTCATAACCCATTCGAAAATACCAGTGAAGAAGAAGAAGAATAGACAAAAGAACCACAGAATCTAAACTGAGAAGACAAGAGAAAAGGATTAACACGTACCTCTTTTACTCATTCTTTCGTTCCAAATGCCTGAGAGAGAATAATACAGCAAACATGCAAACCTTCAGGATTCCAAAGTGTTTTAATTAACACACTTAAACCAAAATTTCGGTTCCACTTCTCATCCAATCAGTTACATCAAAGCCAATAAGCCTGCATTGGAAACATGCACACTCATTAAAACTCTCATTTATCTTTTTCTCTCTCCTAATCATGACAATCTATAGTTTCAATAACTGTTCAGTAAAGCACCTTGCTCTGGGAGCTCCAAGGGCAACCCAAACTCGCCGAGCTACACCCTCCCTCAATAGCCGACTCATAACTCATTAAAAGCTCAACCTGCTTCATGAAACATATTCCCAGGCTAAGCTTTGGGTTATGATCCGTCCGTTACATATCCGACGTAATAACTCAGCATTATGTGTCATAAGTCGGCAAGCTGACGTTATAGTTCGGCAGTTCAAATAATCTCAACAGATATCTTAGAATCGAAACGTCCGATTAGATTTTATCACCCAATTACTACTCTTCAATTCAGACGATGAAACGGAAACATAACTGACCTGTCTATCTTCACTCATAAAAGGTATAGTCTTCTATCCCTAGAGAACACATTGAATTCTCAATACTAACTTAACCTTTGGAGTGCCTTTGCAGGTACACTCCCCCCTTGTTTCTTGTTCACACACTGCACGATTGGACATCTCCCAAAGCGTGAAGCTCGGACTTTCTCAAGACTCATAGATCGACACCAAAGATAACAATTCAACGCCGACTCCCAGAAGTGAGCTCCTTTCCAGGTATCCACACAGGAACACTTCTAAAAGTTTCTTTTCATATGCTATGAATTTGTACAACAACAATGTGAACCAAATTATTTTGCATATAGAAAGTGGACTATTTGTGCCGATAAATATTCGAGTTGTATTGTATTAAGGATTTGGCTTCAAATTTATAATACTGGTATAAGAGTCTTTTTTCTAATTTATGAAGAGTTTAGCTAATATGTGTTTTGATAAAATTAGTATTAGAAATTTTTTTTGAACCTTTTAGTTTAATAAATGCATAATAAAAATTTTGAGAACATAAAATTTGTATATTTTTTCTATAAAATCTTTTTAATTAGTAATTTTATCATGTGTCTTTATTTTAAAGAAATGTTTAGAATTTAATACTTAAGATTTAGAATATTAACCAAAAAATAATAAATTTGATTAGTCGTATAATATTAATCTGATAATATTTCTATAAATACTTACTGAATTTGAGAACATACTTTGTTTTCAATAAAGTCGTTATTGACAAACATACCTAAACTTTTATCTTAAAAAATTGGCCTACTTTGTATAACCTTTTATCCAAGGGAATGATATATTTCATAGCTTCTGGTACTTAGTTAAACTCTTCATATTATATTCGCGAGAGAGAGAGAGGCACCAAATCCCTTGTGAAACAAAAAGGCTAGAAAGGAATAATAACTATACTTTTTTAGAAAATATAAATTACAAGTTAAGCCCTTCATTTACCACAAACAGATCCATGCAATTTATCTGTACCATTAAGTGTCAACCTTCTATTTAAACAGAGTAGGCATGGCTGCTTCAGTAGAACTACTTTAAAAGGTGGATCTCACATCCTCATAGCACTTGAATCTTTGTCACTTTTCAGTTTTCATCATTATTCTTCCTCCATATCCTGTTCTCCTTTTTTAAGTACTTTCATTTTCATACTCAGCATCTTAAACTTGATCTTTTCCCTTCTTTATTCTCTACAATTTTACATACAATGGATCTCTTAGCCTTATAGCATTCCATTTGAACCATTGATCAGGTTTCTGAATCTCCATAATGAAACTTACGTTTGGAAAACACTGTGCAATGAGTTACATTTGTTTGAGCCATTTCTTTCTGTTTCTGGCCATAATTGGCACTGATTTTGTTTCAAGTATGGCCAATAATGAAACAGATTCCTATTGGCTTCTCAGAATCATATCAGAACTTATTGATCCATTAGGAGCCTTGAGCAACTGGTCTCCAACAACACACATGTGCAACTGGAATGGTCTAACATGTTCACTTGATCAAGAACATGTTATAGGTCTGAACCTTTCTGGTTCAGGAATATCTGGTTCCATCTCAGTTGAGTTTAACCACCTCTCATATCTTCAAACACTTGACTTGTATTCAAAATCGCTTACTGGCTCCATCCCTTCAAAGCTTTTTAAGAGATAGGTAATTTGAAGAACTTGCAAGTTCTTAGAATAGGTGACAACATGTTGGAAGGTGAAATTGCATCTAGTATTGTTAACAAAGTTGACAGTGTTTAGGCTACTGCAACTTCAATGGTAGCATACCGTTCGGGATTGGTGAATTGAAGAATCTGGTTTCTCTTGATTTGCAAAGTAACAGCTTTAGTGGCACCATACCTGAAGATATTCAAGGCTGCGAAATGCTCGAAAACTTTGCAGCATCAAACAACATGCTTGATGGGAACATTCCCTCCTCTATAGGCTCTCTTAAATCATTCAAAATTTTGAAAATGTTGCCAACAATACTCTCTCTGGGTCAATTCCTAAAACCCTGAGTCATCTTTCCAACTTGACATACCTGAATTTGCTTGGAAACAAACTCAATGGAGAAATTCCTTCTGAGCTCAACAGTCTAACCCAGCTGCAGACATTAGACTTGTCCGAAAACAACCTTTCGGGACCAATACCACTCCTCAATACCAAATTACAGAATCTCGTGTCCCTGGTTCTGTCTGATAATGCTTTCACTGGTAGCATTCCAAGCAACTTCTGCCTCAAAGGTTCTTCAAAGCTTGAGCAGCTTTTCTTGTCTCAAAACATGCTGTTTGGAAATTCCCCTTGGAGCTACTCGACTGTTCCTCAATCCAACAGTTGGATCTTTCTGACAATAGCTTTGAAGGAGAGCTTCCATCCAACCTTGACATGCTGCAGAACCTCACTGATCTTGTGCTCAACAACAACAGCTTTGTTGGATCTTTACCTCTGGAAATCGGAAATATTACTAGCTTGGAAGGCCTTTTCCTGTTTGGTAACTCTTTCACAGGTACAATCCCAGTGGAGATCGGAAGGCTTCATAGATTGAACACCATTTACCTCTATGATAACCAGATGTCTGGAACCATACCGAGAGAGTTAACAAACTGCACAAGCTTAAGGGAAATCAACTTCTTTGGAAACCACTTTACTGGGCCGATTCCAGAAACTATAGGCAAGCTTAAGGACTTGGTTGTTCTTCATCTGAGGCAGAATGATTTGTCTGGTCCAATCCCTCCAAGCATGGGGTACTGTAAGAGTCTTCAGATATTAGCATTAGCAGATAACAGCTTGTCCGGTTCGATATCACCCACATTCGGTTATCTTTCAGAACTCTTCAAAATTACCCTTTACAACAACTCCTTTGAAGGACCTCTCCCTCGTTCACTTCTTGCTCTCAAGAACCTCAAAACCATAAATTTTTCCCACAACAGGTTCAGTGGAAGTTTCTCTCCTCTCACTGGCTCAAATTCTCTAACTATTCTGGACTTGACTAACAACAGCTTCTCAGGTCCCATCCCTTCTACATTAGGCAATTCCCAAAACCTCAGCCGTCTCCGGCTCGCATACAATAATCTCACTGGAGCCATTCCTTCAGAGTTTTCCTACCTTACTGAGCTTAACTTCCTCGATTTGTCATTCAACAACTTAACAGGAGACGTGTCACCTCAACTCCCGAACTCTCACAAAATCGAACACATGCTCCTGAGTAATAACAGGTTCACTGGCCAACTACCTCCGTGGTCGGCAATCTTACAAACACTTGGTGAGCTAGATCTCTCATACAACAACTTCAATGGCAGGGTGCTTTCTGAGCTTGGTAAATGCTCAAATTTGCTTAAGCTCTCTCTCCATCACAACAATCTCTCAGGGAAATCCCACAACACCAACAACAAAGCCTTGTCCCACTAGGTGGGGTCGGCTACATGAATCAAATGACGCCATCAAAATCTCACTTGCCTCAATGACTTACAAAGCAATAGTCTCTCCGGCCGCATCCCCTCAATGATTCGGCAATGCAGCAAGCTTTATGAGCTCAGGCTCTTAGAGAATTTCTTGACAGGTTCCATACCAGAAGAGATAGGGGATCTTGCTGAATTGCAAGTGATCTTAGACTTGAGTAAAAATCGATTCACGGGTGAAATTCCATCTTCACTTGGAAACCTTATGAAGCTAGAAAGACTAAATCTCTCTTTCAATCAGCTACAAAGCAAGGTTCCTTCATCACTGGGAAAACTCACAAGCCTCCATGTAGTGAATCTTTCTAGCAACAATCTTGAAGGCCTGATTACCTCAACATTTTCGGGGTTCCCAAGAAGCTCATTCCTCAAAAATGAAGGCTTGTGTGGCCCACCATTGGTACCATGCTCCACATCACGGGAAAATGCAAATGCAGCTATCAAATATGCAAGTGGCGGCAATCATAGTAGCAACTAGTATTTTTATCCGTACATTACGGAAATATAAATATTTTAAAATTATATCGGTTTTGTCCTGACATTATTGATTATAGTAAAAAAAATTTATAAAATCAAATTAAGAAGTCTCCTTAGCTAAGAAGATTAGGATCTCTATGGATAAAAAATCAAATAATAAGATTTTTAATTATTATTTTCATGTGAAAGAATTTGATTTATTACTAATAATTAATTTTAATATTCGTTATCTAAAATTTGAAACGATTTAATTTGTATACTTTTGATTAGGTGTTAAGTATGTTGCACAAATAAAAATAATTAATTTTTATGCTTGCTATTTAAAAATAATATATTTTTCTCTGTATATATATAAAAATATAATTAGATATTAGCATGAAAAAAATTATATTGATATTTATAAAATTAACTCAAAATTAATTTTATTTAAACAATTGAATCTTGATTTTAATTTTTAATTATAACATTAGCATACTTTCTAAATTATATTTAATAAATATTTAAAAGAAGAAAAATAAAAATATAGATTAAAAAGATAAACAGTGAAAATTTAAAATTAAACAAAAAAACTAAAAAAATATGTATATAATAATAATATTTTTTATTTAAATTATATTATTTTGTTAATTTTATTTTTTGTAGAACAAAAAGATAGAAAAAATAGAGAATGAGAGAAAAGAGAGAGAAATATAAAGATGAAGACTGAGAGAGAAGATTTATTAATTTTGAAAAAAAAATATTTTAATTATAATAAAAAATATCTGATGACACATTTTGATTTGTCAAATTACTAATATAAAATATAAATTACAAATTATATATAGAGTGGAAAGAGTAGATAGAAATAGAAAAAGGAAGAGAGATAGATGAGAGAATTTAAGAAGGGAATTTATTAATTTTAGAAGAAAATATTTTATCTCAAATTTAATAAGAATGTCATGTGACACATTTTGTTATTAAATTAGATAATAATATATAATATAATACAATATATAATATAGTTATATTTTAATTTCAATTTTAATATTTTAATTTTAATTTTAATATAATTAAAGAATGTGATGTTGTATATTTTGATTGTCAAATTTATAATTATTCATTGATAATGATATATAAAAGAGATAGAGTGGTTAAAGAAATAAGAGGGATAGATAAAAAGAGAGGGAGGAGGGAGAACTCTTTAATTTTGGAGGAAAAGATTTGATTTTAATTGCAATGAGGAAATGACATGTGACACATTTTTTGTTATAAAATTAGTATGAACAAGGGAAGAATTCTTTAATTTTGGAGGGAAAAATTTGATTTCAATTGCAATGAAAAAGTGACCTATGGCACATTTTAGTTGTAAAACTAAAATTAGATATATATATATATATAATAGATTGTTTTCACTTCCACAGTGATATGTTTGGTTATGATTTACATCATGTTGAGGATATGGTGCAATTGGAGCAAAGTTTCCATTTCAAGTTCAGATGGTGGCGCTGCTGCAAAATGTGCTAATAACAATAATAATAAAACAGGGAATGGTGAGTATTGGAACACGAACATGAACTCTTCCTCCTTTGGGTTGATTCCTTCACCAGATAAGAAGAATAATTCAATGGCAACAACAACAGCAGCAATATGCTTCTTTGATATCAAAAAGGAAGGTGTGGATAATACAAACATATAAACTGTTAAGTTTTTATTTTTCTCTTTTCCCACAAAGTTTGTGTTTTTAAACATTTTAGTTAGCGGGAACAGTACTGGTACATCATCAAACGCTGACTTCAAGTTCAAACACACTAGTGAAAAATTGTGTGATACGCCATTGTTTGTATGTAGTCATTGTTGATTCCAAATTTGTGTCTCCTCTATCATTTTCCCACGACAAAGTTCCTAAATATAATAATTTTCAATATATTAAACTGTTTTTGGTAAAAATAAACTTTAGTTGAGGTTTTGTTTACTTTTTTCTTTGTTATACAAAAATGTAAGTCCTTATATTTTAGTTCCCCATAGATATTGTTTTTAATACTTGAATATTTATGATAATTTAATTTTAGGAAACTCAAACTAAAATTTTAAAAAGGTTAAACAAAACTAACATTTTCTTGGATATATGATAAATTTCCACCAAATCAACATGATACCATTATACCAATAAGATGAATAGCAAATTAGCAATAATAGTTGCCGACAACTTGATTTAGCAGTATTAAATAAGTGTCAAAAGCTTGTTTTAAAAACTGTGATATCAATTTCAATATTTTAAAGACCAAAGAAATACTCCATCAAATAATAACATGGCAAGTTTTCGATCAGAAAATGAAGCATGCAAAGAAATTAAGAACATAACTGTTACCCAAACCAAGATCTGGAATTCGGATGAGAAAACCAAACATTTTTTCTAGAGGTGAGAAAGCCACGTGCATACAAACCGTTTCACATGATCCAACAAAACCATAAGAATGTAACTTGTAAGGATCCAAAGGAATCCCTTTAGGGGGAGTGGTAGAGAAGCTCAACTCTATCCTCCTTTATAGAATGGCATTAATTACTTAAAGCTCACAGTATCATATATCTAAAAAAGGCTAGATATTAGGATGTATCTTACTTTCATATAATTACAGGTAAAAATAGTTATCTATATAGACTGGGCTAAACTCTCACATAACTTTCACTATATATTATATTCTCTTGCGAGAGCTATATTGGGGCCAAAAAAATCTGCACATAACCATGTTTATATTTTCACATGAAGAATCCATCCCCATATCATACAACATTGTTTCAAACTAGAGAACCTTCCACCAAAAAAACAAATTCTGGAGAAACAAAGCTAGGCTGCAAGAGGTGTACCATCTACACTACATGTTAGCATCAGGTCCTGGTAGTGCACTTGAGACAAAAGGCTATTATACTCAAGCTTAGCGTCTTGAATTTTGCTTCTAAGCTCTGTCACCTGTAAACTCATGATTCCTCTTGAATGGTCAAAATTGAAAAGGTCGAACAACAAGATTTTCATTCTATGGAAGGTTCTAAATTTAACAGATTCCAAATAACTGCACAAACTGAAAAAAATTGGCTAGATTTCAATCCTCTCGTGAGATTTCTGTACAACTGGGTTAGAGAGACATTGACAACAACCGACTGAGTGGGGCAATTGTCTATAGATAGACATTAACACAAAAAACATATGAACGGTAAAACTATGGGGCCATCTCTAGAAACTTTGGATCCCTACAGGCTACGGCTTCGGCTACACTGTTTTGTCTCTATATTTTGTGGTGATGGTTATGTGAAACTACGATGTAAATTCAGCAACGTCCTTTGATAAATATGAAAAAGAGGGAAGAAAACTGAAAGGGTGTTTTCTGATTGTATCCCAGTACCCTTAACAACTGGGTAAGAATTAATTACCTTGTGACAAAGTTCTTCATTTGTCTTTTCAAATTCCAAACACCTGCAGGGAAAGGGGAATAAAGAGAACGAGTCTTTGCATCATAGAGCTGCCATGCTATATTTTAGATGCCAAGGCAAGAACAATGGGTGTTGCTCAATTCTAGATAAGGTAAGAATTATAAATATGGCATGTAGCAACAAGAATTGTATAACTGCATTCCAAGTAATCAAATGCTGGCAATGACTATGTAAGTAAATTTTTTTTTTATTCACCTTGCACGGAGTTCTGTGTTCACTTGTATCAAGTGTATAGTGCCTTGGTCTTCCTCCTGGTCTTCAGAACATGCAGTAGTCTACACAAAAAGCAAGGGTGGAAGAACCATTAAAACAAATTTCAATGATTTACAATGCCAGAGCATGAAATATAAGGAAATCAAGTGGAACAAAAGGAGAAATGACAGTAGTTCTCCAAATAATAATAATAATAATAAAGGACAAGATAAAAATGACTAGAATATGAAGACTCTTTGTTTGAGTAGTATTAATTGTAATTAGAATAATAACTTGGAAAATGTTTGGATAAAAAAGTTTCCTAAAATAACATGCATGAATATTAACAAACCAAAGTCAAAACATTACAATCAACATTCTAATGCAGACACCTTGCTCAAACGTGCTATGTGGATAGGTACTTTTGTTCAATGCCACGGTATTTCAAAGCCAGGTGGTTTTGGCGGCAAAGTATCAATGGGGACCTGAGACTTAGGCCTCTTTTTCTGATACCCAAGTAGTTGACAATGACAATCCCTACAAAATTTTACAAGTATCCAGGCATGACAAATATTAATGCTTAACAATTGTTAATTCAACCATCCTCGAGTGCATAAATCGGGAGTATGGATTATACATCCAACAACGAAATGAAAATTAGATATATATAAACCCTAAACCCTAAACCCTAAGTTTGGTACAATATTGTATAAAATGTTAGGATAAAAGCATACCAAGTTTGGTACAATATTGTATAAAATGTTACACTATAACAAACGGTTATCCTCACACAGTCACACTATCACTAATAATTCTAATCTAACTAAAGCATCTATGTAACTAAAAGTAAAAGTACAATTAATTTGAGAGAATACCATTAAACTAGACCTTTATTATTTTAGAGCTAATTACTAAAAGCTCTTTTTTTTATTTTAAATTATAAATTATATTAAATATTATATATGATTTATTTTAATATAGTTAATATCCTTTTAACTAATTTAATGAAATTTAAAAGTTGAACAATATATGATCCTCTATTTTTGTTGGTTATTTTGATAGTTTTGCACTTTTCATTATACTATATAATAAAGAAAACTATATTCTAAACTATTCAATATTAAGTTTAACAATACACCAAATCAAACACGACCTCACTATCATACTGAATTCACTTCCAAAAGGAAGAAAGAAATGCGAGAAAAGACATTGAAAAATATTAAAATATATAAATTTTCATAAAATAATGAGAAATGAAGTAATAAAATAGAGATATATAAAATCAATTTGAAGATACCATCATGGATATGATGTAAGATATATTGAAGATATTTTTTGTTAATGGATATCAAGAAATTACTAACACTTCATTTCTAAGAGTAGAATATACAACCAGGAGTATATTATTTCAGCAACCCATGATGTCAAATGACCACCAACACAAAAACACCATACCAGTATTCCCACGTCATTTCCTTCAAGCGATGTTCAAGCTTTGCAAACAAGGAAGTCCTCTCAAAATCTTGCTTATTATGAGTAGGCTGAATAAAATCTGCTTTCAGGACACCTGGCACAAGAGTAACATAGTCAGGCACCTATCCTCCACAAATTGATTACATCTCTAACAAATAATTATCAGGTGAACACAAGTGTAACATCTTCGATTACATACTCAAATAAAGTAAACTGTAAAAGCACAACAAATTCGGTCTACTATCATTGTTTGATATTGACTTGCATTCCTTTTTATATAAGTTCATGCAATTGAACTTGTTAAACATGTGCTCCCACAAGAACATATTTATCTCTCATATAAAGAGGATAAAAATATTCTCAAGTTATTTTCTGCTTACCGACAACTCCTCTGCCTCTACTTCTCAGATAGCTCACAACCTGCCAATAAGGCTGTAAATTAAAAAGTTAGAGCTTATATTTTAAGTGTACGAACAACAGAGAAAGATGAATAAATAAATGAAGATACCCTACCTTTGAAAACTAGTAATATCTATTTGATAGCAGGGATTCCAATTTTCTAAGATGCATATAAAGACTTCCCATTCTTGTTATTATATAGTACCATTGTGTTGGAAAATCTAATACATGTGAATTTGCACTACTGCGCTAGGCTTACTACACATTTTAATAATACAAACTTCACATGATGCCAGTAAAGAAGGGGGGATTTGTTTGTTAACTTAACCTGATCATGCTATACTTTCCTAGCTTAATTTACAGTTCCTTCGTCAAATATCAACTAATTGACGCACCAATGAACCCTCATAATTTGGAGCAAAATTTCGTATAAGGACTTTGAGATGACAAGGTTATCAATTTTATTAGAATATGCATGATTTATATATAGACTATGGTTTTCAAATAAGATTGTGTTCATGGCCTTCCTTTCTTTGCAACACATGGCTTCCATACTGCAGTCTTCCCAAAGATAAATAGCCCAAATTAATTCCCAATAAATTTTTAGTTAAATACTTTAGTCTTCAACAAATTTTAATTACCAAATCAATCCCAAACCTTTTATTTTGTTTGGCAAATCAGTCTTGTCTCAAATCTTGCCCCAACCTTCTATTTTGTTTGGCAAATCAGTCTTACGTCAAATCTTGCTAAAAAAAGGTTAGACAAACCAGTCTCCATTGTTATTTAAAAAGGACATGAAAGTCTCTGAGAATTCTTAAAATTTTCAAATCAGTTCTTTCACGTAAATGAGCAATCTAATGCGGAAGCTAATTTTGTACGAAATAAAACTTTTAAGGATTGGTTTGGTAGCATGAGTAATAGCTCAAATGGCATAGTCTCCCCATACTCAATTAAGAGGTTGCGGGCTCGAGTCTCATATCTTTGGTAAAAAAAAAAAAAAAGGATTGGTTTGGTAGCTAAAATTTGTTAGGGACTCAAGTATCTGACAAAAAATACTCCTTAGGAACTAATCTGGGATATTACTCCATGACAAAAATAAGCTCCTCTGTTCATGTCAGTTTCCTTCCTTTGACCATTATTTTATAGAGCATATCATTTCCTCTAGTGTCCATGCAACCCTTGAAGAACAACCACCGATACCATGCCTTAATCCATTAAGCAGGATCAGCTACATGAACAATATAATTGTACTCTTCCAAACCAAAATATCAAAATAGATGTGCTTATAATAGTTTTTCTCATTGTTCTACTTAGACATCCATTTGATCAGCTTTTCTTATTAGGATCTCAGTTGAGTTATAATTACCAGGATCAGCCGATTTTTGTGATATATATTGAAGCCATGGACATTGACTTCAGGAGCTTCCTTAACGAATCCAATTGTTGTCACAACAGCAGACTGCAGTTAATCCAAAAGGGGAAATATTATTAGCTTATTGAAATTTCACAGAAGCAACTCACTACCCTTAAGTTTGAAAGATTAATTGCCAATATCAAAACTATCATATATGCATATCTAGCCTATAAAGAATCAACTCTCCTAAAGGAAAAAGCTGTTAGGTGAAGGATTATGGTAAGAATCCAAGATAATTTTTCCATTGAGACAATATAGTTAAAAAGAAAATGAGAGAGAAGGAGGAGGAGGAGAAGGGGAAGCAGCCTTTCAAAAGTTAGACAAGAACCTCGTCTGAACTATGTGGTTTATACAAGATAAATTCAGGATACTGAAGATCGTCTGCAATGTTATGTAGATCCACAACTTGCCCTCGCAATATAATTGTAAAGCTTTCTGGTAACCTCAAGTACAATATGGACAAGTAAACCTAAAGAACATCAGAAAAAAAAAAGTATCAGCCCTTCTTAAACCATTTGGATACAATTTACAAAATCAACCATACACGTAGAGAATATCGAAGCCGGTTAGCTGTGTGTTGTTCATTCAATGTCTCCCAGGAAGAAAGTGCATCAACCTCCCTCTTGATATCCCCAGCAATACAAATATCCTACATCCATAATATTAATATCAAAGTTCCATACAAGAAATTAAAGCATGATCGTTTGGGAAAAGCTAAAAAACCATAAAAACAAAAAATATCACCTCAGTATCAAAATCAAAATCTAATTCCATATTGCTATCATCATTGAACCACAAGTTGTAGATAATAATTTTAGTACCATGACATCCAATTTCGTCAAGCTGCCAAAAATAGAATTTTCAAAATAAATCACAATCCTTGAAGGAAATGTGCAATTAATCGATAAATTGGGAAAACATACAAGAATATAATGTTATATTAGCAAGTAATAATTTCGAAAAGGTTGTTCATGAAAGCAAATGAAATCATGAAATCTATTGCAAGAATTTGTGACTTGATTATATGTCCAGGCACCTGAAATTCTTTAAGTGGAATAAAGGAGTCACCAGATAAACCAAAAAGGTTTCAGCCTTACTCACTCAGGATAAACTAGCATAAAAAAGGAACAAAATTTAAAAATAAAATTATCTAAATACACTGGTTTCATAAAAGTTATCAGACTGCCGTATTATTCCACATGGGCAGTAGGTAAATTGCAACTATAATTAGTGTGCTTCTTCCTTCTAAGGGGGGAATTATCAGTGGAAGTTGCATGTTAATGACTCTTTATTGTAATATCTGAGCTAATAGTCTCAAAACTTTATAGGACTAAATAATTGTTTCCTAACTCCTCTTAGAGGAGATTGTTGTGCATGCTGTTAAATAGAAGCAAAGGTTTATGAATTGTACCGATAAATTGGCCTATACTGGCTATTACGTTATGTGATGCATCAATCCTTTAGGTAGCGTCAGGACACGGAGACATGGACAACACTTGTTTAAAAAGTATTTGGAAGCAGAGACATGGACATTGGACATATTGTCTCCGAGACACTTTTTTATACGTCCACTCTTTCACGAAGGACAATTTTATAAATTTTGTTTTCTTTTTTTTTTCCACTATTACCCCTTCTTATTTTTCCTATCCCTTCTTATTTTTCCTATTGCGTTGTTCAGAGATATTTCTTCCTGTTCTTCCTCTATCTCTTTCTTTTTCAGGTACTCTCTCCTTTCTGTAGAATTTTTTATTGGGGGTAGATAATTCTTTTCTTTTTATCGTTTTACTTCAATACCATTTTAACCTTATATTATATTATTTGATTTGTAATAAAAATAAGGGATAAGTACTTTTTTCGTCCCCAAGGTCTGGAGTCAAAATCGATTTCGTCCCTAGCCTTTTTTTTTTTGTTAAAATCATCCTCAACGTTTAAAAACGCTTTAAAATCGTCCTTTTCTATTTTTTTTGACCAAATTACCCTCATCATCATCATTCTCCTCTTCACCACCACCACCACCACCACCACTCCCTTTCAAATTCCGTCTTTACTCCTACGTACTCTTATTTTTTATTAAATTAATTTGTATTGATGTAGAAAATTTGGAATCACAGGGCTATTTTAGTCATTTCATATAATATTTTAGTCTTGTCCATGTGTATCCAAACATAATACTAAACATTACATTAGTGTCTTATCCATCGTATCCAAACACAATACACAAAAGATAATTTTTAGTGTCTCCGTCTTATTGTCTCCGTTTCAGTGTCATGTTCTGTCTTGTTTCTAAAAACAAACGCAGCCTTAGGTATGTCTTTCCACTTCTTTTATATCCTCCTTCCTTTGATTTTATCAACTTCTTCAATCAGCTTTCTTCGGAAAATATCATTAAAATTGCACCCTGTTAACATTAATTTTTGATTCTTTGTTCCTAAAGGCATCAACCCTGAGCTCATATTTCATATGTTCGTAAAAGACAGTCCTGATTCCTGAACATTTAAGCACTAGAATGCAAACTGCAAATTGCAAACCCTTTTTACTATTTCTCAAACCCACCAATTTCTATCTAGATATGCCTGAGAAAACAATGCTTATAATTGCAATGAAACTCTTTAGTCTCTCAGAGAATTTGTAATAGAAAGTGAAAACACTAAAAACAAAGTATAGACTGACCCAATCAACTAGACACCACAGCTATGCTAAACAATAAATTCCCTCCCATAAGAAAGAGCCTCCGGCTCTCCTCTTCAAAATTTGACTAGCACCTGCTACAATAGCTCAATCTATTGACAGCAAGACACCAATATGACAAAAGAAAAACCAAAGAATATAAAAGATAAGCAGTTTCAGCAAAATCACGATCAAGAGATAAATAAGAAACTAACTTGTTTCAAAAGTTCTATTTCTGATGTGAATGGAGACCAGTGCAACATTATGGACAAATTGGAAATAAAATGCTCTTGGTCATTTAATATTTCGAAGGAAACGCTTGATGTATTGATCTGATAATGCACCTGATATAGACGTGATCACTTGGTCAATAAAACTGAGAGAGAGAGAGAGGCAAAGCATGAATAGCACCCCCGTACATTCAATCCATTAAAAAGATTATGAAAAATCTAATCATAGACCCATGAACCATATACCTACTAAGAACACACAAGATGAGATAGCTCCTCCCATTATTGTTTCCACCAGCTGAATTCTCGTTTACTTTCCCATACAAATTGTGTATCTTTAAAGCATGTTCTTTGTTGCACACTGTATTCCAATCAAACCTTATTTCCCATGAAAATGAATTAATCTTCTTCCCTTCAAGTCCATCAAGAATGAGTCTCGATTGTACCATGAATTCCACCTCCTCATTTGAGATCTCTAGCTCCTCAAGAACAACTTGTAGCAACTGCTCCAAGGTAGCATCAGTCATTTCAATCACCATAAACTTCCAGCCCCACTCCCCTTTCTCAAAATATCCACCAACCCCATACTTTCCATTACCAGGTAAATAGCATGCACACACCCACCATCTTTTCTAACCATTTTTCCTTAGTTTTCTTTTTTCCTCCACCAAAA
>NC_029785.2:124819733-124849727 GCF_000816755.2 Arachis ipaensis | reverse complement strand
CCTTGGTATTTTATTTGCAAATACAAGCTCATTTTGTGCTTTTCACACTGAGCATATTGTTGCAAAGAACAGTCCCATCAACACATTTCTTTTCACTGTTACCCTCTCCATCCCACACCACACCTCCAATGTCTCCTTTGTGTTTCTAGGCATTACCCACTCAACTACCCCATTCTGATATCTCACCCACAAAATCATCACCATATAGAAATAAGTGCCCAACATCCTCAACCTCCATCCCACAAGAACCCTCCCCTTCATAAATGATATTAAGCCTCCTCAATCTTTCTTTCGTGTTCGAATTCTCCAACACCACAGACAATACCATTAATTCCACATTTCTAGGAACTAAATTCGCACATACTAAGCCACAAAGATGGAGAATTAAGTGATATTGAGAGATATAATGGAGTTAAGTTGAGAAAAGGCTATAATTTAAGGAGACAATATATAATTTACCCAAAAAGGATACATGATAATTGCCAATTCAAGTTCAAACAATCAGGATGAAGGACACCAGAACATAGCGATAGCTAATTTTCTACATAAACCCTCTAGACGCTCATATATACAGTTATCATTTCACTTCAAATAAATAAATCAGCATAAGTACTGTTTTAATCAATGAACCAAATAACCAAGAACCCTCCAAGTAGTAAAATTGGGACACATCACTTACCATGGGTACTACAATTCTGTCAAGCTGTGTTTGCATCATGTATGTATAAGACAGAAGCCCAATGCTTTGAGTCAGTATCCTGGTCAACATAAATTCAGTATTCTTGTGAAGCTATTGCCATCCTTTCACTTGAATGAGCAAAGACAATAAGATATCAATAGACTGGGAAGGAAATAACCAATAAGATGATAAACATGTATATGCTTACATCCTCCATTGACAGAAAGTTAAAATTCGTAAGAGTAGACTAAGAGTACTTTACATATGTTCTAAATCACCTTATATTTCAGCATTTCTCCAACGCTATTAAAAGGAGAGAAAGAAAAGAAGGGGGGGGGGAGGGGGTAAGAAGAGAATCACTTTTTCAGACCCCTACCCATTATTCAGATGGCGGCTGAAGACAATGACATCCGCACCCAGTCTCATGGTACTATTCTTGAAGCCATTTTCATCTGTATGGCCAAATTGAAATATAAATAGAGAAGAGAATAGCAGAATCACCACAAAAATATTGCCATAGTCCATACACTGTCCAATTGCAAGTTTTGACTTATCTGAAAATCCAAAACTCATGCAACGACGCATTGCTTCTGGATCCATTCCACCACCATCATCTTATTGCCAAGTGTGCACATAAAGAGCAAACAATTAGACTCCAAAACTATAAAAAGGAACTTCCTATAAGTCAACATACCTCAATAATGCTGGACTTTTATCCTTTGGGTTTGAAATTCTATCTACAATGACATAGGTAGCCCCATTTTGGATCTAGCATTTGAACAGAAGCCAATGATGCAAATAAAGAATAATAAAATGAAAGGCAAATACGCATAAAAGGAACAGAACAGCATATGAAATAGACAATAAGAAGTTCCAAAAATCTATATAGTAACAATTTAAAAATAAAATATTGGTATAACTTGAATCTGACATCAAAGTACAGTTAAAAATGTATGTACTAAATTTGATCATATAGCATGAATGTCAAGAACCAACTATTGCACAACTGATGCATTAAAGGCACATAATGACTTTTATTATCAAGACCAAATGTTATCTGCTTAATTCAACCTCTATTTAGTGGACACCTGGTCTATGGTGTTATGAAATGTTGCTTAAATTTTTTCCCAAGTGAAAAGATTCTTACAGTTCTTAAATTTTTACAATTTTCCTCCACTGCTTAAATGGTCTATGGTGTTAAATACTGCCAAATCAAGACCCAAAAAGAAAACTAATTGTAGGGTAGGGAGATAACAAAATGAGAAGAAAAAGCTATTCATAACTAATAGCTTAGTTAGCCATACAAGGTCAAAGAAAATTATATAGCTTAAAACCCATTTAAGAATTCAGCTAATTTCATAGCTCATGCATTGAAAAAATCATCTCATCAACTGCATTATCCAGAAGCTCAGCTATGGCTGCAAATGGAAAACAAAGGAAAAGACCAATTATTCAATTAAAAATAAAAAATTCATAAAAGGGAAAGTTTACATGGATCATTAGAGCATACCACCAAATGCCCACTTATGTGAAGTTGCATTTGAACGAACAGAGGATGGACATTGAGATAGTTGCCTGCATCTACGATTCGACAAGAGAAAGGTGTAGCAACAAGGATTAAGTGAGCTAAAATCATGGAACCAATTAGAAAAAGGGGTAAGTATTATTTTGGTTCGTAAGGATCACAATCGAACAACGTCTCTAATTTTTTATTTAAAATCGTCCTTAACGTTTTATTTTGGTATTAAAATTTAAAATCGTCCAGTCACCAAAAAAAAAATTTTAAATCGTCCTTTTGAATAAAATATTTTTTTAAATGACAAAACTACCTCTTTCTCCACTATTTCACTCTTTTCTTATTCTTCCATTAAGACAATTCAGAACTACAAATTCTTCTTCCTCCATTTACAAAATTAACAAAATTCAAAACTATAAATTCTTAAATACAATTAACAAAACTCAAATCTAATTTCAAGAATCAGAAACATAAAATCAGAAACAAAAGTCCTTCCAATATTGTTTTGTTGATTTTTAGCAAATTGATGGTGGTTCGATATCTAGTGGTCTGAGAGCGAAACCTACTCCTCTTTGCAGGTACCAATTTTCTAAAAGTGCATCAAAGCGTCTTCGATTAGACCGGGATTGGGAATAAAAATAAATTAAAATTGATAAATAAAAAAAAAAAGAATAAAAGGAAGGTTTTCAAAAGAAAACATATTGAAAACATAAAGGTTGGTGTTGAAATTAAAGGAAAGCGATAAAATGTCTTTGACTGGATCAAGGGACTTTGAATTAGAAGTCAACAATGCAAAAATGTAAATTGGACAGAGATGAAGATAAAGAATACTTGAAAAATAAATTTACTTGAAACATAAAGTTTACAGAAAGAATGAAATGATGGAAGGAACCTTACAGAAAAGTAGACTCAGGAATTCTTTGGGATGTGAGTGTCCTTGAGTGTTTTCTGAGTAAAGTTCCAACTCTGATTTTCTAAGACTTCCTAGTATTTATAGTCTGTCTTTAGTAACTAGCAATTAATTATAATTAATTACAAATTTGAACTTTTCAAATACTTTTCCCTTGGTAACAGCTCCCGCCATTTGGTTGGAGATGTTTCCCATGATTTCCTCATGTAATAAAAGCTTTTAACCGCTCCACTACCGTGACTGTTCGATCTTCCATTCGAATGCTCAATTCAATTCCCCCTCTCGAGAAGGTTTAATTGAATAACAAGTCATTCGAAATCCAACTAGCGCTCATTGTTCTCGATCCTTGCTTATACATGCATCTTCTCGAGAAACTGTCTCTGACTCATTCCGAATCAATTTGCTTTCATCGAATAATATTTTTCGATCAACAAATTGCCCCCTTGAATTAATGTGTTTGCCTTCGATAACATCATTAGAAGATAAAACACTTAATCCAAAACTGAAAATGTCAGTTCTCAAATCAATAATAATTACCATTTAAGCTCCCCATTAAAACTGACCCACTCGACACGTTTTCCGAAACTTATTCATTCTCTTTCTACCACTTCATCTTCTTCACTAAGTTACCTCTATTCATATCCCTTTCACGGTAATTGTTCACAGTAATGCTTTAAATTCATCATTCCCACTTTTATTCAAAATCTTTCGAAACTTATTATCCCTTCGATTTTTCTTACACCAAAAAACTTCTTCACAAAAATCCTTAAACTTCCAACCCCTTCTTCCTGTGTTCAACAATGACTAGTTCCTCTTCTCATGCCACTACTCAAGATAAGGGTAAAGGTCATGCAATAGCACCGCCATCTCCGCCAGCTCTTCGCATTCTTAATCAAATCAATGATGAAATCATTAACGATCCCCATTTACAGGTTAACGACACCAGAATCTTAATCCCCTTCACAATCAGCGCAGATACACACTGCTTCCTTGGACCGATTGAGACTCTTGATAGAGCAAACAAAAAACTCTCTTTCTTCCCCAATGCTGAAGGGGAAGATTTACTAATAAACCAAACTTTTAACATCTCTCATTTCATCAACCAAAAATCCTTCCGAAACAATCCAAAAATCAATCCTCGAGGGTTCGATTTCACAACTTGGTACCAACGCCTCGAACCCACAAAGAGTGCTATCTGGGGAGCCCTAGGAATACAATAACTACTAAGGCTTTCTCATTTCTCACTCACTACATACCCTTGGATGATTGGGGCGGTGACTTGTTTCTGGAATAGAACAACCAACAACTTCCACCTTCCTTGCGGAATGATCGGAAAGTCTCTCCTCGATGTAGCTGTCATTACAGGACTTCCAATAAATTCTCCAGATTGTACCCCTGACATGCAATATAAGCATCAGTATAATGTTGTCTTCAACACTTCTTACAGTGAATTCATCGCCCACAACATGGGTGAAGATGGTACAGAGATCATAGACAATGAACATGTAGCCTTCTTGTTTTACTGGTTAAATACAATTTTGTTCTGTTCTCGAAGCGTACAAATGTCAAAGCTTTTCCTTCCCCTGGCTGCTCTTTTACATGAAGGAAAAGCTCTCAACTTGGCCAAGCTTCTTCTGAGGCACATTTTTGAAGAGCTTAGTCTATTCGTCTGTGACCTCCGAGACAATAAAATAATCAATACAGGAGGTCCACTTTGGCTCCTTCAATTATGGCTTAATGCCATTTTTGAAAACTTTATGACGAAACCTGAAGGTGGCAGTATTGATAAACAACACATTGAGGGTTTCGTTTATCTAATTACAAACCCAATTTTCCAAACACCCAATCAGATGAAGACAGATTCTGGGCTGTTTTCTCCCTCCTTCATTCTTGCAAGGATTTTGACAACGATCAATTCAATTTTACTCCTTTTTTACGTCGCAATTGCGGTCCTGCCTGGCTTGATCATTTACTCTTCCCAAATACTAATGAGGAGAGCGAACTCGCAAATCGAGCTTGGGCAAACCTGTTGGCTGTTCAGGTGATACCAATAGGGTTACCACAGTATGAAAAAGAAAGGTTCAAGATAACCCTATACGCTCCTCACTTAACCACCAGACAACTGGAATTTTCTCAAGCTATCCCAACACCACAACCTCGACACAGTGAACCATTTTGCCATATTACTCTGTTATCTCAAGAAGATTTCAACACTTGTCTCTTAAAAAATCAAAAACGAAGAGACCACTTCAACTTCTTGATCTATGAACGCAGTTCATTCATCACCAAATCTTGTTTTGAATGGTGGGCTGCTTATTATTCAAGGTATACTCGTACCTTAGAAGAAATTCAACAAACTGCTGTTCGAACGGCTGTCATTGAGAATTCCCCAAAAAGAACTCACAAAAGGAAAGCTGATGCTGCTCGACCACCACCACATAAGAGCAAAAGAACTCCTACCAGAACCTCTCGAAAAGTAACTCTTCTATTCATAACTCTTCCTTTGAACTCGAAATATTCTTCAAATTGTATTTTCTTAACTATAATTGGTTCTAAACTTTTTATCAGCTAGTGCTGCCATCATCAAGCGAAAGCGCTGATGAAAATGAACCAACCAACAAGGACATTCTTTCTGTCTCCTCCCAATCGGAAGATGCAACCGATTCTGACCCTGGCTCTTAGCTAGTATGAAGATCCAGACTTTCTCAGGTAACACATTTATCTCTACACACATTTCACTTAATTTAAAATAAATTTTAAACTCATAACTGTGTACCTTTTGTATTAGCCCATTAATGTTGCCCATTCGACTTCATCTACTGGGGCTCTTGATCAACCAATTTTGCAACAACAAAATGAACCAGAGCATTCCACATCACATGATTCGATTCAATTCACAGGGTCCCTTCAATCAATTTCAGCCGCTTTTCCACCTCCTTTCCATACAACATAGGTGGTTGACCCAACAACAAATCCCTTGCAACATTCTCCAGAAGAAACACATATACTTGAGTCAATTTCACCAAACAATCAAGCTGCATTCTCTGCAAAAAACCTAGCAATCCCAAACTCTGATTCTGCTTCTAAAGCTACTGACACCATCAATTCAGATTCTTCTCGATCCCAAGTTTTAGAAACTCCTCCAGAGTTGCAACCTAGTCCTTCATTCCAAGCTGATATTCAGACCCCTCCAGGAACAAGACCTAAAACATCGAGTGCTCCTACCACTCCAACCAGTGCTACCTTGAACGACTTGATCTCTGTTTTGAATAAAGTTATCCAAGAAAATAAAGTTCCAATGCCTGTACCAACAATCTCAAGACCTGCTACACCAAGGCCTTCGTTCGAACTAGATCCTGACACTCGGGAATAACTTCGATCACTCATCAAACTCTTGGATCATCCACTACTACATGGGTCAATGATCCAATTCTCAACCAACTCTTGACTGATCTTTTGAATTCTTCTTTTGAACTTCCAGCTGACACACCACATTCTGCCTCAATTCAAGAATTCAAATAGCTTCTCAATGAGAGCGTTACATCTCAGTTTTAACTCCAAGAAACTTAAAATGAAGAAGCCACAACCAAATCTAATATAGAAAATTGTCTTGTAACTGCTCAACCAATCCAAACCTCTCGTGAGGAATTTGATCTGAGAATCTCCCGTGCTATTTCTGTTCAAGCTTTTCATGACCAAGAAGAAGCAAGACTCGAAGCAGAATTAGCTCAGATTAAAGAACAGCTTGCCACAATATGCCAAAGTTGAGCCACTATAGCCAAACCTCTGGAAGCAGCCCAACAAGAACAACACCACCTTATTCAGGAACTTGTCTCAATTGATACCAAGCGGGGAGAATATGAAAAACAACTTGAGAAAATCCAAGCTGACAAGTTCAAACAAATTGAAGTGCTTTTAATTCTGGAAAACAAAAGGGCAAAGCTACACTCCGATTTGGCAAAACTAGTGGCACCTTGAATTCCTTTTTCATTTCTAATATTATTTTTGTAATAACTTCCATCTTTTCTAGACATATGCATGTTAAATTTCTACTTTTGCCAACAATAGTACTGCTTCAAGTATTTTCTATTAACCGAATTAACTACTCTTTCTGATTCAATATCTTTAATCTGGTAAGCATTTTCAGAATATGTTCTCATTACTTGGAATGAGCCTTCCCAAGTATGGGACCACTTACCAAGAAATCTCGATTTCTTTTCCATTGGCAAAATAACTTTCAAAACCAATTCACCTACATTAAAAAACTTTTCCTTGATTCGACGATTATAACTTCGAGCAATACTTTCTTTTTGTCGAATCATATTATCAAGTGCCAAAATTCATTCTGAATCTAATTCATTCAACTCATCGAACATTGCATTCCAATAATCATCAACTGACAAATCATTCTGTCTTGATACTCTTAAAGTATTCAAATTAATTTCTAATGGTAGTATTGCATCATGACCATACACTAACTTAAATGGCGAAGTACCTATCAAACCCCTTGGTGAATTCTGATAGGCCCATAACACTTGGCTTAAAGTTTCATGCCATGTTCGAGGCCTATTTCCGATATGCTTTTTAATCAAACTTATCAAAATTTTATTTGCTGCTTTTACATGCCCATTAGCCTGTGCATAATAGGGAGTCGAAGTAACCATATTGATATTTCTTGAAGCTGCAAAACTTTTAACCCGCTGACCAGTAAACATTGTTCCTTGATCAGTACTTAACATTTGAGAAATTCTAAATCGATGAATAATATGTTCCTCAATAAAATCTATTATCTCACCCTGACTTACTTCAGTCAAGGGAATCGCCTCAACAAATTTTGTAAAATAATCAATTGCTACTAGGATAAACTTGTGTTGTTTGGATGAAGGAGGATGAATTAATCCAATTAAATCTAAAGCCCAACCTCTAAATGGTCATGGCTTTATTATCGAATGTAATTCGGATGCTGAAATTTGTTGAATTGAGCCATGTTTTTGGCATTCCAGGCACGCTTTTACATAATCAATACAATCTTTAATCATAGTTGGCCAATATATATGATTGTGATATAGCACCCATTTCATTTTCTTTCCAGCCTGATGAGCACCGCATATTCCATTGTGAACTTCACTCAAAGGAATATTTTGATCACTCTGACCTAAACATCTCGATAAACTCCCATCGATACCTTTCTTATATAACTCATCAGCCATTAAAAAAAAATTCATTGCCCGCAATTTTATCTTTCTATTAACTGGAATATTAGGCTCTTTCAAATATTGAGCAATAGACTTCCTCCAATCAGTATCCTCCCATTCATCAACACACAAAACTTCTCTTTCACTTGCAGGTACTAAAATCTGATGAATACCTATTAAAGACTCAAGAGTTCCTGAGCCGATTTTATACTTCGAAGCAATTTGGGCTAATTCATTAGCTATTTCATTCTGAATCCTTGGAATATGAACCAAAGAGATTTTTCTAAAAGAAGTTAACAACTCCCACGCGGTTGTCAAATACTTCTGTAACCTCTCATTGTTACATTTAAATTCTTTGGATAACTGCTTCAAAACTAACTGGAAATCCCCTAATATCTGAACTTCCGAGACCCCTTTACTAATCAAAATGTCAAGGCCCAAAATTAACGCTTCATACTCTACTTCATTATTCAAACATGGATATTTTATTTCAAATAGAAATTTCGACAAGATCCCTTCTGGTGAAACAATTAAAATCCCAACTCCTACACCATCTTTATGTTTTGACCCATCAAAATATAACTTCCAATAATCGATTTTTACCTCGATTATATTTGCCCCCTGGTCATTCATATCTTTCGAATTATCCATAAGAAAATCTGTAATGACCTATCCTTTCACAGCCTTAGCTGGAACATATTGTAAATCAAATTCCGTCAATGCCAAGATCCATTTCCCCAAACGTCCCCTTAACATAGGAAAACTTAACATATACTTAATTAGGTCAGTTTGCGCTATAACTTTCACCGACTTAGCCACCATATAATATTATAATTTCATACAAGCATGATATAAAGACAAACACAATTTCTCGATTGGGGAATACCTTATTTCAATATCAGTTAATACTCGACTAAGGTAATAAACCGCTCATTTTTGCCCATTTTCATCATCTTGGGCTAACATACACCCTATAGTATCTTCAAATGCTGCAATATATAATTTCAAAGGTTCAGATGGTCGAACATTTGCCATAATCGAGGCTTGAGACAAATAAGTTTTAATTGAATCGAACGTCGATTGATGCTCCGTTGTCCATTCGAAATGTGAATTATTTTTTAATTTCACTAAAGGTGCGAACACCCTAGTTCGATCCGAAAGATTCGAAATGAATCTTCGAAGATAATTCACTTTACCCAAAAATGATTGCACCTCTTTCTTCGATTTTGGTGCAGACAATGCCAATATCGTATTTGCTTTATTTTTATCAATGGCAATCCCTTTTTTATGAACAACAAAATCCAAAAAATTTCCGGCCGACACACCAAAAGCACATTTTAAAGGATTCATTTTTAAACCCTTCTTTCTCATAGTAAGGAATGCTTTCCTTAAATGATCAATGTGCTGGCTTACCGAAATCGATTTAACCATAACATCATCGATATACATCTCCATAAATTTCCCAATAAACTCATGGAAAATAGCATTCATTACCCGTTGATATGTTGCTCCATCATTTTTCAAACCAAAAGGCATAACTACCCATTCATACCCAATGCCCCAGGACAACAAAAAGCAGTTTTAGCCACATCATCTTCCGCAATGAAAATTTGGTTATATCCAGAATAACCGTCCATGAAACTAAGTATTTCATTTCCCGCTGCAGAATCGATTAACATATCTGCAATAGGCATAAAATATTTATCTTTCGGAGTAGCATTATTCAAATATCAAAAATCGATGCATACCCTCAACTTCCCATTCTTCTTCATAACAGGGACAATATTCGACACCCATTCAACATAGCGTGCAGTTCGAATAAATTTTGCTTTGATCAAACGTTCGATTTCTTCTTTAACCGTTATATTAATTTCAGGAGCAAATCATCTTGGAGTCTATTTCACAGGTCGAGCATTAGGTTTCAATGCTAATCGATGTTCCACCAGTGAACGATTGAGACCAGGCATCTCATGATAATCCCAAGCGAAACAATCTTTAAACTCATGTAAAAGATTAAAGAGTTCAGTTCGAAAAGAATAAAAAAGATCTTTACAAATATATGTAATTCGAACATCATCAGAAGTCCCTAGATTAATTTTCTCTAAGGGATCTTGGGATTTAAACCCTTTATAATAATCATCATCATTTACTGAGTATTTTTCAAAACCCAATGGTTCGAGATCATAAATGCAATCAAAAGTGAAATCAATAGAATTATCAGAAACAGAAGAGACTTGATCATGGATAAAAACATCATTATTTTTACTTTCTGCATAATGAGCCTCTGCTATTAAATCGGCAGTCCGGCTTGCATCACTACTTATATTACAAGAAATAGGGAAATTATAATTAAATTCGACTAAAGATGTCGAATCGGACACATCATAACTACTAGTATTACTAACCCTATGTGATTCAACTTCATCAGCAGAACCAAATTTATTTTCTAGTAACTGAGAATTATTTAAATAATTATATAATGTTACCAAGTAGTCAGAAACTTCCTCAACCTGGTCCATAGAGCAGTTCCTCCAAAGTCTTCAAGAAAGACAATCCCAACCAGTTGGCTCCAAACCCAACTCTGGATAGCGTAACTTCACCGAGAGACCTTCCGAGGACAAGTAGCACCCTTCACAATTATAAGGGCTCAGTGATCGATCAACATTTAAGGGCTTTAACTTACGATTATAAATCCTAAAGTTGACATGCATTTGTTCGACATATAAATTTGAATCTGCCTTGACAATTTCAGGTTTTCGCTCCTTAGTCC
The DNA here is from genome assembly GCF_000816755.2 of Arachis ipaensis. Classification (NCBI taxonomy): domain Eukaryota; kingdom Viridiplantae; phylum Streptophyta; class Magnoliopsida; order Fabales; family Fabaceae; genus Arachis; species Arachis ipaensis. The sequence continues at coordinate 124,838,657 of NC_029785.2, read as the reverse complement.
ATAGGAGCACGCTCTGATGCACAGTAGAAGGTACGGACCCCACACTGTGGATCCAATCTCGCCCCAACAAAGCATTATAACTTGCTCTTGAGGGAACCACCACAAAGACAGTATTACGCTCATACGAGCCGACTTTCACAGTTAAAGTAACCAATCCTCTGGCTGGGGTCGAAGTCCCACTGAAATCCGTCACAACAATGTTTGTAGGGACTAAATCGTCAAGATACTTTCCCACCTTGATTAACATCCTCTCTGGCAACAAACTAATTGCAACACCACCATCAATCAGAACTTTATTTACCTTTATCCCACCCAAAGTAGTTGTTATATGAAGTAGGCGGAGATGAGACATTTGTTTTTCAGTAGGCCGCAAAAAGTAACCCGGCTCATCCTCGATTCTGATAAAGGAAAAAGCTTCCTCATCCTCCGAATCATAATCTTCATTGGGGTCACCTTCATACTCCCCCAAATATTCGATTGGAATGATCGAAATTGTCCTAACCATGTCATCATCGCCCTCATCGAAATATTCCTCATCAACATCAACATCTTTGTTTTTATCAATTCCAGAAGATTGGGCTATTGCTTTGCCCTTTTCCATCTTCGCAGGTGATGGAATCTCTTTAGGATAAGTTTCTCCATCAGAAGGAAAAACAATTCTAGAATGCACAGAAGGCGTTGCCCCCTTGCTTAGTTCCTTGCCTGACTCAATCGAAAGTTTCTTGTTCTGATTAAAACTTCTCCTTCCTCCTCTTCCTCATGGATAACCTCTGGTACGACCTCGATAATAGGAATACTGATTTCGAGAAGGTGCTCGATGCCCCCCACTGTGAATTACGTCAATACAAATGATCACGTCTCTAGAATTCTTGGCAATTCCTAATCCATTGAACACTTATGGCCTGAGAACGGCTTAAAGGCGTAGATACATTTTCTTGAGGGGTCTTTGAACTAGAACCCTCCAAACGCCTAATTGGCTACCTCTGGCGCGCTTGCTCTTCTCTATGAGCCAATTCCTTCTTCATCCTTTCCTTTTTAAAAGTTGCTGCTGCTTCAGGATCAAAAACAGTATTGCACCGCGGACACAGAGATATGTCCCGGTCTTTGATCTTTTGCTGAACCAAGAAATCCAGCAAACCATCCCCTGTTCTGGGGTATACTGGTCTAACCTGTGACTCAAAATCATCAAGAGCCACATCAAAGTCATAGGACATGCCCACCATGTTCACTCCAAAGCAAGGTTCGACATAACTGGCATCAACCTCAAAAGGATCCACATCAACCTTCATCTCTTTCTTGCCATAATCGAATTTCAACCGTCCCTCCATTATCGCTTCTTGAATTAAGTCCTTGAAACGGACACAACTGTTAGTCGAATGACTTGTTGCTTGATGTAATTTACAGTAAGGCTTTCCTTTTAAATCTTTCATAGAAAGCAAAGTTCTACCCTTAGGCAAAATTAATTGTTTATCTTTAAGCAACACATCGAAAATCTGATCAAATTTCGAAATATCAAAACTATATTTCTTTCCACTTTTCAGTTTTGAATCATTCGACTTTTCATTACTTGGCAGTTTCTTCAACAAAGAACAAACATATGGAGGACCTTTCTTAAGTTCGGCCAAATCGACTTCTGTTTCGAAATCGAATTCCTCCTCTGAGGATTCCATGGTCACATAAGCAACCTTTTCTTTTCGAGTAAAGGGTTTACTCTTTGATCTTTGTTCATTTCTATACTTTTCTTTCTCTTTTTTCATGAGTTCGGTCTGTCAAACCTTCTCAGCCAAATGTCAGGAATATGCACATTGAGTAGTTTTCTGCGCATATAGAATCCTAACCCCATAGTTGCTACTTTCACTACCTCACTTTCGGGTAATGACACATAGCATCTACTCCTAGAGTTTTTGAAACGTATTAAATAATCATCGATAGTTTCACCATCTTCACGTTTCAAAGTCACTAGATCAGTAACTGCTACATTCATTTCCCCTCGATAAAATTGAGCGTGAAAAGCAGTTTTTAAATGATTCTATGTTGTAATCGAATTTGGTCTAAGATTCGAAAACCAAGTAAATGCATTCTTTGTCAACGAAGAAGGAAAAACCTTCATTTTCAATTTTTCATAATTAGCTAAGTTTCCAATCTCAACCAAATAACGAGTAACATGTTTAGTAGTTGATTCTCCAACTTCACCAGCAAATTTTGTGACTATTTTTGGACTTTTTACCCCTCTTGGCACTTTAGCCATCTGAACAACTTGGGGAAAAACGGACACAAAATGTGAGTCGATTCATAAAACCAACATTAAGCCCAACTCGATTCAAGACTTCTTCCACAATTCTAGTGACTTGATAACGTTCACCACCATGATTAGCACGTAACCTGGCTAAAACATCATCAGCATTTTGACCTCGGGGAATTACATAAGGGTTTTCTTGATTTAAAACATTCTTTTCATTTTGAAAACCATTTTCTACTCCTTCATTATTTTCCCTGGTATTATGCCTTTCACCATCATCATAATCAACAATTCGAGCAATCCTCTCGACTTGTCTAGCAAGACGTTCGAATTTTGATTCATGATCGGCCATCATAGGATTCAGAATTGTAGTCATCTGTTGGGTCAATAAATTGACTAAGTCATGGTGATTTTCCTCCATTTGTTGTCAATATACTGCCATTGAATTAGCAGCATTCGAAGTAGAGCCCACATTATAATCACGAAAATACTCATAATATTGCTGTGGATTTTGAGTATTATTAACTCCATTTGCATTCCCAAAGCGGATAGGTGGGATAAAACCACCCACCGGTGGAGTATAACCACCCACTAGTGGGGTATAACCAGGAGGAAGACCATAGGGAGGCCAACCAACGGTTAATAGAGGCTGATACGGTGGCGTAGGGCCACGTGGACGAATATTACGTCCAACATTTCCAGTCTGAATAGTTGTAACTACTATACTTTCAGTTCCAATTGCAGCCTCCGAACGTGAAGACACGTCGGCTTGTTGCATAGATACTGGTATGCTATCATTAGTGGATGAACCACCATTCACAATCGATATCTCATCAGCCATGTGAATGATTTTTCCACACCGTAATCGCATACACTAAGTAATACTGGAAAAAAGATTGTTTGACACACTTCAATTTAAAAACTGTCCCACCGGGCGTGCCAATTTGTTTTGTCGATTTTTAGTAAATCGATGGTGGTTCGATATCTAGTGGTTTGGGAGTGAAACCTACTCCTCTTTGCAGGTACCAGTTTTTTAAAAGTGCATCAAAGCGTCTTCGATTAGACCGAGATTGGGAATAAAAATAAATTAAAATTGATAAATCAAAGAAAAGAATAAAAGAAAGGTTTTCAAAAAGAAAACATATTGAAAACAGAAAGGTTAGTGTTGAAATTAAAGGAAAGCGATAAAATGCCTTTGACTGGATCAAGGGACTTTGAATTAGAAGTCAACAATGCAAAAATGTATATTGGACAGAGATGAAGATAAAGAATACTTGAAAAATAAATTTACTTGAAACATAAAGTTTACAGAAAGAATGAAAAGATGGAAGGAACCTTACAGAAAAGTTACTCGATTGCAGACTCAGAAATTCTCTGGTATGTGAGTGTGCTTGAGTGTTTTCTGAGTAAAAGTTCCAACCCTGATTTTCTAAGGCTTCCTAGTATTTATAGTCTGCCTTTAGTAACTAGCAATTAATTATAATTAATTACAATTAATTACAAATTTGAACTTTTCAAATACTTTCCCCCTGATAACTGCTCCCGCCATTTGATTGGAGACGTTTCCCATGATTTTCTCATGTAATAAAAGCTTTTAACCGTTCCACTACCGTGACTGTTCGATCTTCCATTCGAATGCTCAATTCGATTCCCCCTCTCAAAAAGGTTTAATCGAATAACAAGTCATTCGAAATCCAACTAACGCTCATTGTTCTCGATCCTTGCTTATGCATGTATCTTCTCAAGAAACTGTCTCTGACTCATTCCGAATAGATTTGCTTTCATTGAATAATATTTTTTCAATCAACAACTATCAAAACAAAAGTCCTTCCAGCTGTTACTCACTCTACGGATGGAGGGGAAGAAGTTCTTTCACTAGTGATTATAAGCTAGGTGCCTTAAAAGAAAAACAAGAACAATCCAAAAGTAAGAATAAAAACAAGAAATTCAAAAACAAAACAAAGCAACAACAATTCAGAAGCAACGTCAACGGAAGCAACAGCAACACGGTGAACGGAAGCAGCTCCTTTCTCCTTGCGCGGCTTCATGGATGACCAACCATGGCGAGACGAGGCTGAACGGCGGCTGGGCGCGACGCATTCCTCACCTCGACGGCGACGTGTGTGACGGCGGCGACTCTTCCCTCCTTGGTCACTGGCTCGCGTCCCTCTCTCCCTCTCCCCTGGGTGCGACATGATGGCGACAGCGACACATGTGACGGCGGCGACTCCTCCCCCCTTGGTCACTGACTCGTCGTTACCCCTTCTTTTTCCTCTCTTTTTTGCTTCTACTTGAGCTTCTGCTTTTGCTTCTTCTGCACGTGTGTGACGGCGACGACTCCTCCCCCTTGGTCACTGGCTCACCGTCCCCTCTTCTTCCCCCTCTCTTTTCTTCTTCTCTGATCAGCTCTCTCCCTCGTGTGTGACGGTGGAGATGAAGAGAAGATGGATTTGGGGAGTAGGGATAGAGAGGTGAGAGAGTAGGATAAATGGAATAAGGGTAAAATGGTCTAAAAGACTATGTTAATACGAAATAAAAGGTTAAAGATGATTCTAAATAAAAAATTACGACGGTTTCGATTCAGATCCTAGAGACCAAAATAATACTTACTCTTTAGAAAAACTACACTGGATCGATTTGGGAGGAATTATGTTTGATTCCTTGGGACTCTGACTTTAGGAACAAGTCCATTATCATAATTTCCAGCTTTCCAAAAATGCCTACAAGGTAGTGCTGCACAAATTGGTGATGAATCAGAGAGGCCTGCGTCGTCATCAACTGGCAAAAAACCTTGCTCCAAATCACCAGAACAACTATGACAAGAATTCGGACGGCTGGGGGTCATATTTTCTTCAGAATTTTGTATATTAGAACGGCTTCGAGATCTCTGATGTTTGGGTGTGTGGCCTCTGTTGGTCACATTCTGTTGCTTTGCACCACTAGCAATATCAGAATAAAAATGGAGAGCCCAGGAACCAGCTTCACCCCCTTCATCATCACTAAATAAATCCACAATTTCTGCAGTGTCCGTCTTTGAGCTACTCGTCTATTTCTTCTAGAAATTCAACAGAAATAAAGCTAATTAGAATCTGATTGGTTTCAGTGTTTCATGTTTGCATTTCAGTTTCAATGTTTGTGTTTTTGAGTCTTTTAGGAAGAAAAAGTATTAAAATAATAAAACAATCTTCGATATCTAGTTCAGATGCTTACATTCGTCGTAGTTTGATAAAGGATTCCATACTTTATACATAGAAATTCATTATTGAATAAATAATATAACAAACACATTATTGAATCTTGGAAAGGGTATAATGCCTATTTTTTTTTTTTAACTCGTTGTGTACTCACTAGCTTATCAATTCAATCTATACAGCAGTAAAATACTGATTATAAAACAACAATTTTAAAAAAAATCACCGTAACTTGAAAATGAAAAACTAGGTTCAGCAATGTTGCTTATTTTCTAAGATGGTTTGCACTTTGCAGTAGATGCATGCAAAAATAAGGCTCAAAATAGCGAAGAGCGTGATCGGTGATGTAAAAGAGGAGAGAGTGTGAGAGTGTGAGAGATATGGGCCAAATGCGAATTCTTCTTCTTGTTGCCGCGTTGATGAAGTAGTACTGAAGTCAGTCTCTCAGGTAAGGTAGTATAACTCCTTTTACTCTACCTGTGTAACCGTAACTACTTATGATCATATTTATTGCCTTGGTTGGAATGTGGGATGCAACTTCATTCTTCAATCCTCGAATGGTCATAGTGTATTCTTCTTACAAGATCTTCATCCCTTAGTAATGTTTGAGTATATGTAAAATATCTATTTTACCCTCTCTGTTAAACCAAAGACCGAACAAATCCTCGACACTCGAGCTTCCTTCTCCGACCCTCAGGATTCGGTGGTCTAGGAACCTTTGGACCTCTTAATGGTCCAAATAAAAAACATGTTTTTGAAGTTTTTTTATCAATTATTACGTAGTCCTTGAACTAATTTTAATTACAAATTAACCCCATATATTTTATTTAATTATAAAAATAATTTTTTATTTTATAAATTATTATTTTATCAATTATCTATTATATTTATTAACAATCAAATACAAAAATAACAACCAATTATATCCTCCATTCATCCTAATAATTCCAATTGATTAAAAAATTAACTTTGATCTCGTTACGTTCGTTCATGGCTTCCAAATCGTGTTTCCTTGAAATTCAATCGATTTGTTTTTCAAAACAATCGATTGAATGATAACTCAATCGATTGGTTTACACTATATCACAAACAATCGATTGAAAGTTGTAAGATAGAATAGTAAAAAGCTTAAACCAATCGATTGTTTATACTTTCCAATCGAATGAATGCCTCAAAGTAATCGATTGTTGTTGTTACTCAATCGATTGAATTCACGAAAACAACATGGATTTGCCAAATACAATCGATTGGAAAGTGATGACATTGAAGTTTTAGCCAAATTCAATCGATTGGTAATGTAATCCAATCGATTGGAAGGTGATGAAGTTGAATGTTTTGCCAATTTCAATCGATTGGTAATGGTACCCATCTACTCAATCAATTATTTTTTATTATTATACCAATAAGCTATTGAACCAACTTGGTTAAATTTGGTTACCAAAATAATTTCGTCACGTAGTATCACGGATTTAATTAATACTAGTAGAAATACATTTCCTTCGTCCAAACTAGACCAAACTACATGATCAATTATTTAAGTTAAGTGATAAAAATTGTTCTTATGTTAATACATTGATATTGGTGCAAGAAGATAATAAGATTCTGATCATGGTGATTGAAAAAAAAATTGGATTAATGAGAATTTGTACAATCTATTTGTGATTTATGAAAGTAGAATAGAATAAATTGTGCAAAATCCTACAGAATTCTGAAAAATGAGAACATTACCAATTGATTGAGTAGATGGATATTCCATTACCAATCGATTGAAATTGGCAAAACATTCAACTTCATCACCTTCCAATCGATTGGATTACATTACCAATCGATTGAATTTGGCTAAAACTTCAATGTCATCACTTTCCAATCGATTGTATTTGGCAAATCCATGTTGTTTTCGTGAATTCAATCAATTGAGTAACAACAACAATCGATTGTTTTGAGGCATTCATTCGATTGGAAAGTATAAACAATCGATTGGTTTAAGATTTTTACCATTCTACCTTACAACTTTCAATCGATTGTTTTGTGATATAGTGTAAACCAATCGATTGAGTTATCATTCAATCGATTGTAAAACAAATTAATTGAATTTTAAGGAAACACGATTTGGAAGCCATGGATGAACGTAACGAGATCAAAGTTAATTTTTTAATCAATTGGAATTATTAGGATGAATGGAGGATATAATTGGTTGTTATTTTTGTATAAAAAAATCTAATTTTTTCTATGTAAAAACTGGTCTTTTTTAAAAAAATTAGTTATTTTTTAAAATTAATTTTTATTTTTATAACCGATTAAAAATTGATTTTAAAATTTTTTAACCAGTTAATAACCAGTTTTATCATGTAAAATTAATTTGGTTAATTAACTAAATCATGTACAACCCTATTGCACACTCTCCTCTCATTGTTGGCTGCCTTCTCACCAGAACAAAGCCACCACCGCCTGTGGCTCATCTTGATTTTATCTCGCTGGTAAGTTTTAGGGATTTTTTATTTAAATTAATTAAATATATTATTTACCGAAATCCTACTCAACGTTATACATCCTAGGAATTGTGATCAAATTCAAATTAAATAGATATCTCGAATAGTCAGTCATCAGAATATGACACAACAAAAATTTTATATGTTTTGGATACATCCGAGACAAAGCACAAAACAGAAAATAAGTGCTCAGTATTCGAAATATGCGTGTAAAAGAATTGAAGTCACAGTACCCAAGATATGTGCATATAGAAATTAATCAATTTTATTTTTCCAGTAATTTATTCCAATGGAATAATAAAAAATTATGAGAAAAGAGTGATATTTGAGTGTAGTTCATTTGTAATGTTACGCACTTGTTGTGTTGATTCTCTAGATACACTAAAGAATGTCATACTGATCAGCATGTGAGGTTAACGTTCGACGTACATGCTACGCTAATGCCGCAACATGTGATGGAGTGGTATGCTGCGGTTCGTGACATAGGTAGTGGTTGTCGGTTGTCCTCGTCGATCTCGCAGGTAATTTCGTTGGAGGCAAGATCGATTTACATCACCCAGACTCGAAATAGTGTTGAAGAGGACGATAATGAGTCTAATTCGGATTATGTTGTCAAAACCGGGTCATCCAACGAGAGTAATTTGTATGAGGAGTATGTGTCAAAGATTTCGACTGGTGAGGGTGCTCAATCTTTTCTTCCTCCTCTTTTGGGAATTCCACAATTATCAGAAGTTACAAGCCATTATCACACTCTGAATTTTGACGCAATGTAGCTGGATGATCCGTTCAACCTTGGCAACAGGGAAGATTACAACATGAATAATGGTGTGAAATTTTGGGTGGGCCATAGATTCAGGGGTAGGGATGCTATTCTGATGACAGTGAAGAACTACAACAATCAAAAGAACGCTGAATATAAAATTTTGGAGTCGAATAGGCTGAAATACCATTGTCGATACGAGCAATTCTTTGTTGGGTGTCCATAGAGTCTTTTCGTAGCATTTGGATAGAATTTGAATTACTGGTAAATGTTGTCTTTTGCCCTTTATGAAATTTACAAGTAAATAGTGATTATGTTATATATTAGATGATGAGGTCTACAAGTAATTTTGTAGGAAGGTGCGTAGGTTTGGGGTCACATACCCCTTAACTTAATTAACTGTCAATTCGTTGATCAATTAACTATGATAAAAGTTTAAGCACCGTTTCGAATTTAAAGCCGCACAATTCTTAAGATCCAACCCTAATTGATTTTATATCATTTATCAAAATTAGTCTCGGACACTCAAAGAATTATGAGAAGGAGTTTCTAGCCTAATTCCAAAGATTAACTCTTCCAAGATACTAGAAGAATTCAATTCAGATTAAAGTTATTTTCCAATACACTCTAACCCTTAGGATGAAGAAAGAAACACACTTCTTGAATAAAATATCAATGTATTAATCAAAAGTAGAAAAATAATAATATTAATCCATTAAAGTAAACAGAGCTCCTAACCTTAATCGAGGAGATTAGTTTCTCCTGATATGCTTGAAAACAAAAACAATGAAGTAACGTGTGTTGTAAGATGTGTTGTCCGTAGACCAGTTCCTAGACTTATTTTAAAAACCTAAAACAATAGTCTAAAATTCGAATTCAAACTATATCAAAACAGAATCAAATTATATCTTAATCAAATCTTTTCTAATAATTCTTAACTAACTAGTAATCTTCCTTGTATTTGAAATTCAAAACTTACTGTGTCACTTTATTGAGATCATGGGCTTGCAACTTGAATACTTGATCTTGAGTCAACAAAGCAAGTACTTGAAGTTTGAGAGTTTGGTGAAAGATTGTGATATCCTTGGGAGTTGGCCCATGAAGTGCATTAGACGTAAGGAGGGGCACGTTCAACGCAGGGCCTAATTTGGACTTCTTGAGGCTTTTGTATTGGTTGCGTTGGACGTAAGGGGTGGCATGTTCAACGCAAGGTGGGTGGACAGCTACTGGAGATGCTTCTAGAGGTTGCGTTCAATGCATGGTGTGGCTGCGTTGAACGCAAGTGTTCTGTACGTTGAACACAGGTGGCTACTGCGTTAGACGTGGAGGGAGCTGAGTTAGACGCAACTGTGCTTGGATGGAGATGGAGCTGCGTGGAACTTGGATGAAAGTTGCATTAGACGCAGCTAGTACTTAGGCTTGAGTGTGGCTACGTTCAACACAGGAAGAGGAAGCGTTACACGCAAGTCCACTATAGATATATGTATATTGTTTTGAATCTTTGGATATTAGTTTTCTAACGCCACTGGAGCTGCTTCATTTGGACCTCTATATCTCAAGTTATGCTCGTTGGAGTATGAAGAGGTCAGAATTGACAGCATTTGCAAATTCACTTTGCACTTCTCTGGGGTTTGTTTCCTTTCTTGGTTCCTGGAGGTTGCTTCCTTTTGCATGCCACCTTTTTTGGTTCTCCCAGGGGCTTCTTTGGTTGTCCTTCTCCTCCTTTGTTCTTGCCTAAAATCTTTCACAATTTTCTACACATACCAAAGCTTAAAGTAACTCCAAGAAATATTGATTAAAGCATAAAAATCTCAATTATAACAAGAAAATCACTAACTTTATTCAAAAAATTAATAAAGAAAACAACAAAAGATGATCATGTATCATTTGGGTTATATTATACTAAAATTAGTACTACTGAATCACATACTATTGTAAACCAGAAGTTTACTAATTCGAATGAGTTCATTATTTGGCATGACCGATTGGGTCATCCTGGGACAACTATGATGCGAAGAATTATAGAAAACTCCCATGGACATTTACTAAAGAACCAGAAGATTTTAAATTTAGTAAATTTTGTTGCGTTGCATGTTTTCAGGAAAAGCTAATTTTAAGGCCATCACCAGTAAAGATCTGATTTGAGTATCTTGAATTTCTAGAAAGGATTCAAGGCAATATTTGTGGACCAATTCATCCACCATGTGGATATTTTAGATATTTTATGGTTCTAATAAATGCATCTTCGAGATAGTCACACGTTTGCTTATTGTCTTCTTCAACCTGACATTTGCAAGATTACTTGCTCAAATTATTCAATTAAAAGCATAGTTTACAGAAAATCCAATCAAAATAATTCGTCTTGATAATGCTGGTGAATTCACCTCTCAAGCTTTTAATGCTTATTGTATGGTCAATGGTATATGTGTTGAATATCCAATAGCTCATGTTATACACAAAATGAACTAGTAGAGTCACTTATTAAACGGCTTAAATTGATTTCTAGACCCTTACTTATGAGAACAAATCTCCCACCTCGGTTTGGGGCATGCTATTTTACATGTCGCAACACTTATTCATTTAAGGCTAACAAGGTACCACCAATTCTCTCATCTGCAATTAGTTTTTGGTCAACAGCCAAATGTTTTCCATTGAGAATATTCGGTGTGTGATATATGTTCCAATTGCCATGCATAATCGCACCAAAATGGGATTCCAAGAAAATTGGAGATATATGTTGGATATGATTCTTCCTCTATAGTAAGGTATCTTGAGAAACAAATAGGAAATATATTTAAAAGTCCGATTTGTAGATTGTCATTTTGATGAATCAATATTTTCAACACTAGGCAGAAAAATAAGCTTCTTAAAAAAGAACTTAATTGAAATGCATCATCATTGATGCATTTAGATCCTCGATAAGGACAATGTGAACTAAAAGTTTAAAAGATTATACATTTACAAAGAATAGCAAATGAATTGCTTGATGCATTTTCTGATACGAAAAGGATAACTAAATCCTATATACTTGCTGAAAATGTTTCAATTCAAATTGATGTCCCAGTTGGACAAATGGCCACGGAAACAAATACACACCAAAAGCATGGTAGACATGTTGGTTCCAAAGACAAAAATCCTTAAAAAAGAAAAGAGATAAATTATAACAGCCTAGTGATGCAAGCCAAACATCGGTTTAGAATTTTCACAAAAATAATCTCATCGAAGTATAGTTCTAAATCGACAGTTGACTCAAATCAAAGTTTAATTTGTTTGTCACTTAAGTCAAACTAATAAAAATATCGAGAGTATTAGATCTCGGGTCATCTCTCAAAGGAATTGCAGCCTGCAGAAAAATGTGCATATTATTGGTTATGAGATATTTTTGGGGTTTTGGTGTGAAGAACAAGAAAGTAAAGTTAAAACTAAGGAACTATAAATGCTAAAAGATACTCATGACAGGGATTAAGAGTCAAGATTTCCTATCCTAGATTATTGACCACAACATGGTAATTGCAAAGGGTTAATTCCACTTAGTAATCCTCTAACATTGGAGGGAGAAGTGGACATAGTTGATCCAAAAACTAACTAACAACCCTAAATTACCAATCACATTGGACATCAATGACATCAAGAAACCTAAGTCCTTAATACCAAACCAAGAGCGCTAAAATTCTATTCTAAAACTAGAAGAGGCATTTTAGGAAACACTTAGAATACATAAAAGTAAAATATGACAAATTGCAAAAATTAATAAAGGTTACAACTACCAATTGCAAGAAAACAATAATAATAACTCAAACAAGCATCAAGAAAACATAAAATATCAAATTGCATTAAAAGAAATCGAAATTAACAAGAGCGTTCATAAAACTAAAATAACATAAACAATAAGACAACTAACAAGAGAATTCTATCCAACTAAGAAATTAGAACAAGAAAATGTAAAGAAAACTAAGTTAGAACATGATTAGAAATTAAACTAAAACCCTAAGAATTCTAGAAAGAAGTTGGAGCTTCTCTCTCTAGCATCACCTAAAACATGATAAAAACCTAAATCTAATACTACTTGGTTCCTCCCTCTTCAATCCTTGGTTCAATAGCATTAGAAAATGAGTTGGATTGGGCCCAAAATGGCTAAAATTGCAGATCACGTTTTGGCATCAAGTGAGTCGCGCGCTGAATGTCACGCGCACGCATGAGGCACGCGTACACGTGACTTATCACAATTCAGAAACCAATTTAGTCAATCAATAAATTAATCATTTATCCAAAACAACTTAGTTCAATTCATAAAACTCACATAATCACCAAAAATATATTTTTACATCAATATCGATTTATAACAATTCTTCGAAATAAAATAAGTTTAAAGAAAGTGCCGCCCCTACCTCGTTCACAACTCAATTATGCGACAAAACTCCGTTTTTCCTCGGCCTGCAATGGCGAAAGCCGTAACCTCAGCTCCAAACCACTTTCGCAATAACCACAGCAACTCTAATCGCAACATGTAATATCCAAAACTCAATCCTATGGTAAATAACGCCACAAAACCTCAGCATATGATAACAAAACAGTGACTAAAAGGGTTTCTAGAACAAAAATGCTTATAGCAATTAAGAAGAAACGACTGCCCCAAATATCAGACCGGATCGGTATTGGATATGGTTCATTAGTTTTTCGGTTGAACCGGTCAGTTTGATTCGGTTTAAATAACTATAGAGACAATAATAAAATATAAATTAATAATTTTAAAAAAATAATAAAATTAAAGATAATTTTAAAAATTGAATGATAAAATTAAAAAAAATTATCGATTAGAATTATGCATAAAAATAAAAAATACTTTGAATATAATTTTTTATCTTTGATTCAAATTAAATACTGTTAAAAATAAATAAATAAATTTAATAATATTTATAAATATTTAATTTATAAATAATATTTTTAAATTTTTATTTTGATTTTTTTTACATGTAATTTTAATAACGTTTATAAATAGTTAATTTATAAATAATGTTTTTAATTTTTTATTTTAATTTTGTTACCCATAATTTTTAATTGAATAATCTTGAAGCGTTTATATAGTTATTTTTATGGTCAATAAATCTGACAGTTTTTCTAAACTCAAGAAGTTATTGATAAGGAGATGTACGATGAATTACGAAAGATTTTTTCCAGATACACAATTTTTATACCCTCCTATTTTGTTTATTAATTATTCTTATAGTTTGATATTTAAAAACGAAAAAAATAAGCATTCTCATTTATTCTATTTTTCACTATTTATAAAAAAATGAAGGCCTCTTCGTATTTAGATTCATATTTTATCCTATCACTTAAAAAATATGAAGACAAATATGAATATCCATGACATTTAAATAAAAATTATCTTTTGTAAATAACTAACGTGTATTTTGGTTTATATATACTCATTTTGAATCAAGATAATGTTATTATCATTATTTTTTGAATTATATTTTAGTTTTTAGTAATTTTAATTTTAATAAAATATGATATAAATAAAGTCACGTCAACATTAAAATAAAAGAATACTTATCTAATAAATTTGAAGAGTGAATGATATATTAACAAAAAAATAAAATTAATTTCTTAAAAACAATAAAAAAAAGCGATTGAATAGGCACTAACTTATAAATTCCTAATAAATCAGATGTAATGTCATTTAATTTATATTTTGTCATACATAAATAAAGATTAATGTCATTTTTTGTTGTCTTTTCAAAAAATTCAGTGCAAAACAAGATATCTCAATTCTCCAGGTTTTAATTGAATTAATTGAATTCGTCCCTATAACAAGGAATCAATTTAATTGAATAATCTTGAATCATTTATATAATTATTTTTATGGTTAATAAATGTGACAATTTTTCAAGATTAAAAAAGTTATTGATAAAAAAATGTATGATGAATTACGAAGGATTTTTTTCAGGTACACAATTTTTATATTCTCCTATTTTGTTTATTAATTATTCTTATAGTTTGATATTTAAAAACGAAAAAATAAGCATTCTCATTTATTTTGTTTTTTCACTATTTTTAGGAAAATAAAGGCCTCTTTAGATCCAGATCTATATTTTAGCCTACCACTTAAAAAAAAATAAAGACAAATATAAATATTTATGACATTTAAGTAAAATTATCTTTTGTAAATAACTAACATATATTTTGATTTATATATACTCTTTTTGAATCAGAATAATATTATTATATTATTTTTTAAATTATATTTTTTCTGATAATATATACCTCTTTATTGTGTGTTTTTATAATTTAACATTTTAAAAATTTTTTATAGTAATTTTAATTTCAACAAAATATGATATAAATAAAATCACATTAATATTAAAATAAAAAATACTTATCAAATAAATTTGAAAAATAAATAATATATTAACAAAAAAATAAAATTAATTTCTTAAAAACAATAGAAAAACGGTTGAACAGGCACGTTAGTGCCTGTTGAGCCGCTAGTGTATAGAGTGATATTATAAAAAAAAGGGCAAAAAACCAATATCAACCAATGCCAGGCCGAATTGACGTATATAAGCCAAAACCAAAATCGTTTCGGCAATAAACCAAAGCATATATTTATATAAATCGAACCAGGCCGGTTCGAACTGCATGCATGAATAATTTGAACCAATGCAGTTCGAATTACAAGCAAACGTGTCCAAATAAATCGAACCAGGAAGGTTTGAACTCGCAAAGCAAGTAATTCGAACCACTGTGGTTCGTTTATAAAACAATAGAAAAGCAGCTGAACTAGTGGCTGTTGAATTGCTAGTATAAATAATAAGGAATAAAAAAATCTTTAAATGATTGTAGGCTCGAAACGAAGGCCTGCGTTTTCCCTTCCAACAATTTATACACTCCCCACGGGTTCCCTAATCCCTATCACGTGCATTACTGAGAAATTTTCATTAAACCTTGGATATGACAGAGAAGGCAGTCACTAATTACGCCATGCAAATTTAAAACTTAACAGCCAAGAAAAACAAACATACAATACTTCATCTGTTCCTGAAAAGTGAAAACATTAAATAACAGCCCCTCCCTCCCTAACATATGAACCTTGTTTTAATCAATATACTGGGTTGTCCCTAAAAGAAATCAAACTCAAGGTAATTATCAGAACCTTTATGATCAGGTATTGACTTATGGTGAACAGCCTTTTCACTGGCTGATGAAGCTGGGGAAGGAATCTTCTCATACTCTACTGTCTTGGGGATCTCTGGCGGGGTAGCACACCGGATCAATGCCCAATTCACACCTTCAAAAAACGGATGTTGCTTTATCTCAGTAGCCCCTCTTTTATATGCCAATCTATGCTGAGGTTCCTTGACAAGCAACCCCCTTATAAGATCCCTTGCTGCAAAACTGACAATGGGTGCTTCTGGAAACCGCAAAGGCTGGCCTACAACATTAAACAATGTAGCTCGATTTCCAGATCCCTTGAACGGAGTTTTCCCGAACAACAGCTCATATAAAAATATTCCAAAAGTCCACCAATCAACTGCACTTCCATGACCTTCACCCTTAATGATCTCAGGTGCCAAGTATTCGTGGGTTCCGACAAATGACATTGACCTAGCATCAGTGGGCTCTGCTATCAGCTCGGGTAGTGGACTCACTTGATTGCCAATTTCAGTTTTGGGTTTCCTTTCCTTCTTTGATTTGCTGGAAAAGAGTCGGGGTGAAAAACATGTAGTAGGAGCAACACAAGAAGGCTGGATGCAGGATGGCGGCTCAATACATGCAGGTTGGACACAATAACCAGGATTCTTTCTTAAAGGCTCAGAATCTGTAGATGAGGTTTTTACAAGGGTTGGACTAACAGCACAACGGAGGGAAAGGTCAAAGTCAGAGAGCATAATATGTCCGTCATCCCTAACAAGTACATTTTCTGGCTTAAGATCACGGTAGACAATCCCAAGCATGTGAAGGTACTCCAAAGCCAGGAGGACTTCTGCCACATAAAACCTGCATGGTAGAGTAAATTAACAGTTGCTGTCATCATCTCAAATAAACATCATGGCCAAATTTCACCTAAAAATTTTAAAATTTCTGTTGCACTTGTCACTGTTACTTATTTTGATCAGGCTTTTAAGAAGAAATGAAAGTAAACAAACATAACTCAATAGAGAATGAAACAAAAGCAGGATTTACGTTTAACATACTTTACTGCCTGCTCAGGAAAATGCTTCCCTGGCTGCTTCTGTCTAAGAGTATGCAAGTCCCCACCAGGGCAGATTTCCATTACCAAACACGAGAACTTCTCTGTCTCAAAATGGGTATACAAAGTTGGAAGGAAGGGGTGGTCCAATGACTGAAGTATTTCTCTTTCTGTCTGAGCACGGAGTAGTTTTTTACGACTAGCCAGGGATGCCTTGTCCATTACCTTCATTGCAAAATAACATTTAGTTCCGCTCAGTTCAGAGAGATATACACTGCCAATATCTCCACAACCCAACCTCTTCAGTAGCCTAAAGTGACCTAAACCCAGTACCCCATCTCTAGCTCGAACAGCTTGGATGGCTTCCCATCTCAAATCATTAGCCTTGTGAGGCTTGTTAATGCTGCTACTAAAGCTGCTGCAGCTACTCTCATCGCTCACATCACTACTTGTGCTCCCTCTGCAAATACTGCTCTTACCACTCTCAACAGGATCAGCTCGATCACTGATCTTGGCACTTCCACTGGTCTTTGCAATACTACTAGCCCCATCACTTATTTTGGCCGAAACAGAACTGTTCTTCACACTTCCATATACCGATGACTTTTTCTCTTGATCAATAAGGTTTTCCTGAGAGCCTCTGGTCTCATTAACAGCCTGTTCAGAACCAGAGGGTCCAGAACCAAATCTTTTACTCAGGGAATCAGACCCCTTTTTAGTTGAACTTCCCAACTTCTTGTCTTCGGAAGTTTCCCCAGTATTCTGCTTCAATGTGTTTTGTGCAAGCCTTGATAAATCTCCAGAAGCAGCCAGCTCAGGCTTGTCTCCCTTCGGAACCTGCAGATGAGAAGGCTTGGTGTCTTTTGTTTCTAAGGTTTGGATCACAGCTGTCTTGTGATGGTGTTTTGGAGGAGCTTTAGTGCTAGTCTTGGAGTCCATCAGAGAAGATAAGCAGTTCCAATTGAAATCAAATATAACAAGTTCATGGCTGAGAAGCCATTTATTTCTTCAATAATAAGCAACAACCTATCAAGCGCATCAACAGCATCAAACAGTTGTCAGCAATTTAACAGAGTTTTTATGTGAAAAGCATGCTTGATTCTGACCACAATAGCATGTGAAAGAAACTGATCTCTCATTCTACCATAACCGGAGTCAAAGACATAAACACGGTTATCATCACCGCACAGCTAGTTTGCACTCAATAGCAGAGAAATAGATCCAGTAAGCAGTAAAACAACATCAGTGACAGTTAAATAAGCACATTAACACTAACATAACTAAACTAGCTATTATTCATTTGACAAATGATGACACCCTATATGTATTCTAGAAAGAAGAAAACTTGAGGCATGCAGAGCATGATCATCAGATTAGTAAAGCTCAAATAGTGATGCTTTATGAAAAACATGCAATCACTTTTCATGTTTCCCACTGCCCTAAAACATAACAAGCAGTTAAAACAAACTGCCAACGCATCCCTCTATCCCACACAAAAAATGAAAATAAAACAAAACAAAATAAAATCTTAGAACAAACAAATAGAGTTGGAATTGAAGTCCCAACAGCAAAGCAAAGAGTCGATGGGAATAAGAGGTGAATGCAGATTTTTGTGAACATTGGTAAAGCTACAAGAATTGAGATGGGCGAAGGAGGGAAAGGAAAGAGAAGAAGGGGGTAATTGAATGAAAATGCGATCTTCACGAAAGGGAATGGAAGGGGTCAAATCTGAAGCAGATCCGAGAAGACGGAGATGGAAAAAGCAAAACTTGAAAGGTAAGGGAGCGTAAAAGGATACACAGAAATGCAAAAGGGGAAAGTTAATATGCGCAGAAAAGAGTACCTCAGCAGAAGGGTGAGAAAACTGAGGGGCGTTGGTTCAGCCGTGAAGAGTAGAAAGAGCACAGTGTAGAAAGGGAGCTGCTACGGCGTTCCCTGGTGCTCGTGCTGATGCTGGCGCTGGCTCAGAGAGAGAGAGAAAGAGAGAAAGAGAGAGAGAGAGAGAGAGAGAGTCACGACATCGGAGTGGGACTTGGCCTGCTGGATGGCGG
>NC_029785.2:124817374-124819596 GCF_000816755.2 Arachis ipaensis | reverse complement strand
TTGAATAACATTTTCAACTCAAAAACTATATTATTTTAGGGTAATTTACATTATTTTTTAGATTTGCCAATAAATACCTTGGTAGGATGGCAATACAGTGGGTAAAGGCGGGTTTTTGTTTTACCCTACACTACTCATTTTATAATAACTCACATTGAACTAGTAAAAAGTTAAACCGTAATCTATTTCTATGAATATCCGTTCCATCTTTATTTGTCCATACAATTATTAAAATCCAACAAATAAAATAAAATTTTAAAATTTATATAACCATTATTATATTAGTAGCTATCAATATCATGATTATGTTCGCATGAAATCACCGGATGAAAATACATATTTCCACAAGTTAAGGCGACATCAAGATTTTGTGTTACCTAAATTGGGCGCCTGCTTTCACTTGCAGGCAATAAAACTCTCTAGGCAAATTAAAGGACTAATTGTTGATGAGAATGTTTGGATGATCCAATGAAAAGTAGATCAAACCTGTCTTACTGAATCATCTCAGCTATAAGTTTAGGTGGTCCATCTAGCTATACTAGCCTAGCATTACAAGTTTTGCTTATTTATATACAAAAAATACCAAGTGCCTTTAATTATTTAAATGGAAAAAAATGTGGAAATTATTAAATTCCATCTACTAATTTTCTCCAAAATTTCCATATATACAGCAATTAAGTTGGATATTCTGATTGTCTTTAGAATAAAAGCCAAGAAGGGCCCAACCTCAAAAAATGAGATATATGTATATATAGGTCCTGATGGGACAAGGAATCACTCAAGCATCACTCAAACCCTAGCCATATGTAAAAGTGATGAGCAAGGATAATACTTATTATGTGATATGCATTAGTAATAAATGAGCTTAGCTTTTCCTCATAGATTGAAACTGATTAATTTAATGACTGCAGTGCAGAATACTTTAACAAATTAAAGTAGTAGGGCTTTTTTTTCTTTTATATTTTAAGATATGTGGTCTTGCATTGGCACAAGTTTATGAGGTCCAAATTGAGTATGAAATTAAATCTATTTAATAATGACAATCAGTCTGGTCGGAATTCATTTTCTCATATGAATCAAGCTGCTAGGTACTATCCCAATGTCTTAGTCTTACTAGAAAGCACTACTTTTCCCATATGATGCTCCCTTAATCTCTACCACAAAATGAACATCATTCTTTCAGCAGGTCCCCTTCAAGCATAAATAAAATGTTTCCAAATGGTGGATTTAGTATATATTATTCATGATTATAGTTGAGCATATATATACATATACACTTGAGTACTACAAATATAGCAGATAATTGAGACTCCAAGTGTCTATTATGAAACGACAATGGATCAACTTTGGATTGTGACTCCAATCTATTAAATGCTTTGTTTGATTGCCAATGTATTGGTTCAAGTCATTGTCTAGAGTCATTCAGCCATAGCCACATAGAGGGGAGGGGAGCAGCGAAAAGGAAATTACTTGTGACCTTTGGCTTCTGCTTAGGGGTAAAATTATTTAATTAGCTAGATAGGATTATATTTTAAGTGGGATTTTGATAAATTATTTCTCTCCACCGCAGAGACCATAATAATGATTAATGAACTTCATTTCATGGAAAGGTTGGAGTGTGTGGACAAATGCATCAACAAATACTAAACTTAATACGATCTCTTATCCATGCATGCACAGAGGTGAACCCATGCCCACATGCAACTCTTTGAATTTTTTTAATGAAAACTAGCATATATATTGGGCAGGTCTTTGCTGGCCAAAGTTATATATAGTGGTTAAAACTGATTAAGCTTTAACTCATCAATAAACACATAACATGTGGAGAGTTGGATGTAAGTTGTGGAGAGTTGGATGTAAGTTGTTAGTAAAAATGATAGGCGCTTATTGTTAGTAATTATTGCAAAACAACAGAATAAATTGATCAAAATAATGTGTTTATTATGTGAGCCTTTTATTTGAAGAAAAAAAACCTGTTAGTGTTTCTTAAGTGGATAATTTCAAAACGTCAATGGTTTGAGCCTTAGTATGAACATCCATTATAATGTTGAATCAATAAAAAGTCATGAACTGTTAATGAATGAGCGTAATCGGAAAAAAAAGAAGGAACTAAATCATGTGTGATATTTATGTGAACTCCTACTATTAATATATTTGTGACATAAATTATATGGGAGTATAAATTTATAAAGTATTTAAATTTTATAAAAAATATTATTATT
>NC_029785.2:124764720-124817237 GCF_000816755.2 Arachis ipaensis | reverse complement strand
CCATCTTTTGGTTAATATAAATATTAAATTATTTTTAACAAATAAATTTTATTAATTATTTATGTGTTCGAATTCTGAAAAATTTGAGTATAAATGGTAATGATTTATGTGTGCAAAACTTTGATAAACATAGGTGCAAACTATATGTTTATTGTGTACAAAATCTCTCTAAATATGGGTACAAATTATTACCGACTAAGTGCTGGCAAAAAATGATAATACTTGTTAGTCATGTAACATTGTTCTTATTAAAAATTTTCATAATAATTTTATTAATAAGATTTACTTTTTTTACTTTGTGAATCCACTAAAGTTGGCATCCGTAAATCTTGAATTCATAATGTCATACCTTCAATAATTTATTTAAATAAACTAGTTGAAAATCAAGCATACTAGATTGTCTTAAAAATGAATTCACTGTTAATTTTTTTGTCTTCTCAATATTTATATAAAAGCGTGGTCCTTGTATAAAATTTTAAAGAAACAAATATAAAAACTGCAAAACTACCAGGACTTGTGAAGTAATTTGTTAGTTTTTATCAACCTTTATGCTTTTTTAAGATATTAATTTCTTATTTTTTATTTAACTAAAAATTCTTTGTTTTTTAATTTGTATATCCAAGATTATGCATATTATTTGTTAATTCCTCTAACCCAAATGTAGCAATCATGTCTGTCCAATACTGGTCAAACTCCTCTACCTCAAAATGACCATACATAACAGTCTTAAATGCAGCACGAAAATCATTATCATTGATGTTCGAAACAGCATTATGTGCTAGGTGCCAGGTGCAAAGTCGATGCGTATTAGGGAATTCTGTTCTAATAGCCTCCTTCATTGACTCGTCTCTATCTGTAACCATAATTTTGGGCTGTTTTTAATGCATGACTTCTAGGAAAGTGGCTAGCAGCCACTTATAAGATGGAATTTTCTCGTCCTCCAGCAACCCGAAACCAAAAATTATTGCCTGTCGGTGGTGATTAGTGCCAGAAAATATTACCAAAGGCCGATTGTATAGATTCTTCTTATACGTCGAATCAAAGACCAACACGTCACCAAAGCACTCATAGTCATACTGCATCACCCCGTCCGACCAAAACAGGTGACCAAGGTAGTTTTCGGGACAATATGTGTACATCACAACAGCTAATGGATCCACCTCAGTTTTTCCTTTCAAATAACTTATTGCTGCTGTCGCATCTCCCTGAACGATCCTAGAGCAATGTACATCGTCGATATAGTTGTAAACGTCCTTCTTTATGAAGTGCAAGCTTCGATACGCACCGGACAAATATGCAAAGAACTCCATGATTTGCCTGGTCTGGAATCCTACTTCGTGCATACTATGAATGTGGGCTTTATCACCTTCGTTGATGTTGCGGTGGGCTGCCATGACATTAGTAAAAGCAGGCAAAGTCAAATTATGATTATGATCTTGAACAAATGTCTTCATCCTCCACTTGCCACTCTATTTGTCTAAGAACACAACGAACTTTGCATTGCAGTTGGTCCTGGTCTCCGCCTTATACGCCCTCTTCCTATCTGCCCCGCAAGTCCTGTCGATTGCAATAGAAAAATTTTCTCACAACATTGCCTTCATCATCTTTAATGGAATCCCCTTTTCGAACAGCAAATTCAGTCGCCTTTGCAAACTCCACATATCTTGCACAAGCCTCTTCAACCCCATAAAATTCAATATCAGCCAATGCAACCGCGATTGAAAGCGTGGAAGTGTCCACATCATCACTTATTTGATCGCCTGAACCACCTGGTGACTCCGATAAAGGCACTCTGCCACCCTTATCCCCTTCACCAAATACATCAACTCTCTCTACCGACTCACTCTCCTTGTCCACTCGTGATGGTGACTCTAACCCCTTAGAGACATCTTCCTCGTCGGACTCACTACTACTCCATTCATCATTCCATTGACCCGAAAAGTTCGAGTTTCCTTTGCTGCCATTATCCATTCCAAGGCGTTATTAAGTACCTGCATTATACAATTTAAAATTAAACACACTGACAACATCGAAGATAACATAAAACTCTAACATTTGATTCACAATAGATGCCAATTCGAAAAAAGTATAATTTTCAATTATACTAAGAATTCCAATTCTCTTCAAACTAAATCAGACGAATAATAGAGTACTAATTGGATTTCCTAATTCTTTAAAGATAATTTAAAACCTTTGATACGCAACAACATTATATATAAGAGAATAAATTCATCAAAGAAAGATACAAGTTCATTTTATTTGCCTCATCAATTCTTGTGATGATTCTAGAGAAAGAAGATATTTATTTGAACTAAAAAAGGGGAATAAAAGAAGATACATAAGAGAATTTATTTGAACTCAGATATTGGAGAGGAAAGAGTACTAGTAGAACTAAAGCATAACTTAAAAGTAAAAGATTAATTTTATACGTAACAAAAATTAGAAATTAAAATAAAATAAAATAAGAAAAATTCAGATACATACATTAGATATTAAAATCTCCTTCAACCTTCCAACAAAAGAAGGAGAGAAAGAAGATAAACAGGAGGTTAATTTGAACCCAGGATATCGGACAAGAAAGAGTACCAGTAGAACTAAAGCATAACTCAATAGTAAAAGATTTATTTTGTGCGAAAAAATTGAAAATTGAAATAAACTAAAATAAGAAAAATTCAAATGGATACATTAGATACCATAGCTTGCAGTGGCATTTGTGAAGAAGTACTCAAATCTCCTTCAACCCTTTCAACAAAAAAAAAAGGAGAAAGAAGATAAACATGGGGTTTATTTTAATCCAGGATATCGGACAAAAAAGAGTACTGTAGAACTAAAGCATAACTCAAACATAAAAAGTTTATTTATTTTGTGCGAAAAGAACTGGAAATTGAAATAAAATAAAATAAAAAATTTTCAAATAGATACATTAGATTATAACTTGCAGTGACATTTGTGGAGAAGTACTCAAATCTCTTTTAACATTTCCAACCGAAAGAAGGAAAAAAATGATAAATAGGAGAGTTTATTTAAATCCAGAACATTGGAGAAGAATAAATATGAACTAAAGTATAACTCAAAAGTAAAAGGTTTATTTTGCGCAAACACAATTGAAAATCGAAATAAAATAAAGGAAAAGTATGAGGAGACAATAGTCTTATTGTACAATGCATACAATGGGATTTAATTATAATTAAAATTAAATTATAGGTCATTTCTTTCTCTCCTTCATCAACGCAGGTTCCATCCCTTTCCTTGTCCCCGGTTCTTTCTATTTTATTTATTTCATTGCTTTTAATTCTTGTTTCTGCATATAGATTAGGCTTAGGACTAGTTAATATCTGTTGCTAGATTGAATGTGTTTGCTGGCTGAATTTTATGGGTTGATTGCTGCTTCTATTGAACTGAATGCTCTGTTTACACATGATGCACACCATATGTTCGATGAAATGCCTAAATGAAATCTTTTTGTTTAATTATTATGTATGGCCAGCATTTGACTTAAATTCTATTCTCATGAGGCATTATAATTTACAATTGTGCAGTTTTATGTGATTTCTAATTATGTTTGAGCTTGAATTTTGTTATGCACTTGTTTGTGATTTTTTTATCAAAACACCAATTTGGTTAAAAATTCAGATGTTATCAATTGTTTGGTATATTTTTAAGAAGTGCATACCATATTTTATTGAGTGATTTGAATGAAATGGTTTATTCATGTTGGTTTTGAACATAAATGATCATATGCATCATCACTCATTCTTTGAAGTTTTTGAGGAATTAAAATTGGTTTTCAACCACTATAATGCTGGTTGTGCTTTACAATCATCATTATATATAACATTTTTTTGTAGCTATTCATAGTTGTGATATTGATGGACTAAATCATAACGGTGTGAGTGTTTATATTAATGTGGTTAATTTATTGTTGTTATTGCTATTTGTTATTTAATTATGTGGCATTGGTATACATTTATTGTTGAAGCAAATTTTTTAGATATTAAAAAAAAGAAGAGTGTAACACGTTAAGAGTCACAGGAGCAATAGAACAAAAAGGGTGTATCACCATTCTTAGTTCTCATTAATCTTTCTTCATTATTTCCCAAACTATATCTCGCAGTTTCACCAATCCCTTGTTCTTATTCTTGGCAGTGGATTATATGTTCATTTTTAGAAGTGTCATAGCTTTTGGTTTGGTGCTTGTGCTTATTTGTACGATTTTGCATCAAACAAGAGAAAATCCAGTGTTCCAAGTGCAACAACACATGCACAAAGTATAAAGACATCAGTAAATGGTACATGAACTCCACCAAAAGTCTCAGAAGGATATGATGACATCATTATTTTAGGTACTGGTGTTGCTTGTGCAATCTTTGCTTTCACTCTTGGAAAGGTAGTACAAGTGCTTCTTTTCTAGTTTCTTCTATTTAGAATTTTATTTTATGATGGTTTCTTTGAGTTATAGTCTTTAAATAAGTCTTAATCATAGATAAGATCTTATACTATGGTCTAACTAAATTGACATAAATAAATGCAGAAAATGTAAGTTATAGGCGGCAAAGAATGTATATTCTAGAGAGAATAGTATTTTGTATATATCCATTATTTGTTTTTTTTTTTCTATGGCTTGGAGCTCCAATGGTTCTTTTCATGAAGGGAAGCATAGATATATATTATAGAATTTAATTTTGATGTACTCTCAGTGTAAAGTAATTTTAATATAGGTCGGATGTTCATTTTACTAGGTAGGTCGATAGTTATTTTCATTCTAATTTAGATGTTTACATGATTTGGAGTGAATTTAATATAATTTTGCCTGATTAGAAGTATTTGTTAAAAAATAGTGAGCATAGTGCCTATTATAAACTAAAATTTTACACACTTAATCTTGTTTAAATTAGTCATTTTCTTGGTGGTTTATATTGCTAATATTTATGTCATAGTACCATATGTCACTTAATTCCTTTGGTTGTTTTTTTTTTGTTTGTGTTTGATTGCAGGTCGTGGAAGTGACGGGTGTGAATAAGCTAAAAACTGATGAGACGGAACTTGGTCATATTGTAGAATTGGATTTAGTGTACCATTCACTGAATTCAAGTATGCTTGGAGTTGTTGTAATTAGATATATATAAGTGATTAAGTTATAACAGAGTTATGTGACATTTAGATTTGTAAAACAAGTACTAAATTGTATTTTTCTTTAGCTATTTAAACTAAGTCAGATGTTCATTTTATTATAATTACAGATGGTTCTTTCCATTCAAAAGTAGAAGGTTATTTTGGGCATATTATTTATCTTTTACTTGATTTCCTGTGTTTTGTTTTGTTTGCATATGGCCTGCAAGTTTTTTTATTATATGAGTTGAATTAGAATTAGTTTAATTTGATTGAATTTAAGCTGAGTTTTAGTTATGCCATTTAAACATGATGCACGAGTGGTATTGTTGGTCAATTTCTTAGTTATTTTTTATCAACTAATGTGGATGTTCATTTTACTGTTTATGCGAATTGTTCCTTTCTTTTTAAAGTGGATGTTTATTTTAGATATACCATTTGTCCTTTACTTAATTTTCTGGTTTTTGCATCCCCATGCTCCACGTGTTTCTTTTGTTTTATGGTTTAGAAAGTATAGATTAAAATAGAATTTTTGTAAACATTGATATTAAACTGAAAAATAAATAAAATCTTAATTTGAAATTAAAAGAAATTTTTTTTATTACATAACATTTACATGAGATATATAATTTATAGTTTAGAGAAATACTAAAAGGTCAACAGTTAGTCATCAAGATTTAAAAGTGTGTTAACATAAAAAGAATCTTCAAGAAATGCTGCATCATGATGACAAGTATTAAGCTCTTCAAGGCTAAGCTCTTCAAGAATCTGCTCCTCTGACTCGAACTAGAGATATTGCTCACCGGAATGACATCCCATATGACCTCAAGGTTGTTTTCCCACAGTACCTCAAGTATGTAATCCCATTTCAGTTTAATGTATGATAGATTGCCTATTTCATGCTCTTTTTTGGCAGTTACAAATTAAGCACACTATACAAAACAAGCTTCACCGAAATGGTACTCCTGAAGATTTGGTTGCAACAGAAGCTATGCTTGCTGAAATCACAAAGAACCCAGGAGAATATAATCAAGCATTTGTGGAGCAATTCAAGATATTTCATCAAGAACTCAAGGACTTCTTTAATGCTAGCAGATTTATCTTAAATTCTTAGTATCACTTGTAAACATATGTAAATTAAATTTGTTCTTATCTTAATTCAAAATATCATATTATGAGACATCTTATATGTCATGGTATTTTCTATTGAAGACATTTAACCTTCTAATGGATCACTATATCATTTGAATGCATGATTAGACATTATAAACCAATAGATCGATCATGAAATTTCATGCATTCATTGACAAGACTGAGCATGCAACTCAATGCATGCATCTGTGCAATTGTGTGGTTTGGTGAGTGTCATGCAACCTTTTCTCTTGTGCTAAGACTGTTCAGAGGACTACAAACTCTGGATTGTGACCACCAAAGTCATACAACAGCAACCTTACTGCTGCATCATACCTTGTTGTCTCTTGTGATTTCCTGTAGTTGTAAGAGAGAGAAAAAACATCATTTCTTGTTCTGTTTATGTAACTTAATTGTTGTTTACTTTAAGAGTGAACATAGTACCTTAATCTCAAAGAGATAGTCAAATCACTTTTACAGCCGACTAACTTATTCTAAAGAAAATGAACATCTGTTTTAGTTGATACTAAACATCTAACAAATTAACCAAAATTTCATCCATGCACCATGTTTAAATAGCCTAACTCAAACCCAACTTCAATTCAAGAAAACATAAACTAAGTCTAATACAAATCTTCTTCATTACTCCCAAACCACTTAACAAAAGAAAATAGTGGAGCATGTACATGCAGAATTCAGCAAATCAATGCAAAAGATCAATATTATAAGTAAAATAACATCCACTTTTCGAATAAACAAACCATCTGTATACATAGTAAAATGAACATCCATTTTAATTGATAATAAACATATAATAAATTAAGAACTTTTATTCAATTATTACATTCTTAATTAAAATTCAATACAACCACCAACAGCACAAACAGACAGCATATATGCAGAAAAAGAAAAAGATCTATCATCAAAACTAACCATCCGATATCATGCTAAAGTAACCATCCAATTAGGGGTCAATTACAAATAGACAATGGTCAGCTTGCTTACGTCACACTGTATGCAAAGGACAACCAGGTGAGGGAAAAATATTCTGCTATTTGAACCAGATTACCTAAATTTTGCGAACTTTTCCGGGCTATGCTTAAATTAATTTCAACAATCTCAGCAAACATCTTATTCATCATGTTCCTACTTACTAAAATTGCATGTATTCAGTTTTCCACCATGTACAATCAAACATCTCAGCAGGCTAAACTGTGTCTAGAACACGAAGCAACAGAAAGATGAATCCTGAAAAAAGGAAATTAACCCACTAACCGTAGATGATTGACGACGGTCGGAGATGGGGCCTTAACACTAACGAGACCCTGGACTGTTGAATGGTCACGGCATCAACTCTCCGACGCAGGAGGCAGGATCGTGGCAGCAGGCTCACTCAGAGATGACGCGCGGGAAGCAGGTCCGGGAGCTGCTGTTCGGGTCGCGCCGATGAGTGGTCCACGGCACGAGGGGACGCAAGGCTGGGATGTTCAGCCAGAACAGTGCGCCACGGTTGCTTCCAGCGACCGGGTACGGGTGCGAAAGCTGGGCACTGCAGAAGGGGTGGGTGATGCAATTCTCGTCCGAGCTGCGTCAGGTTGCGGGTGCAGGCGGCGGCGAGAGGGTTGGGGGGAGGTTGAGCAGTGACAGTGTGGGATTTTGGGGGATGGGGGGGAGAGGGTTACTGACTGTCAAAATAGGTAAATGAGGGATAATTTGAAATTGAGGGTTTCAATTAAGGTAAATAATGATTCATTTTCATTTTTATTTTAAAATGGGCCAAATTAAAATTCCATTGTATATATTGTATAGATACTTCATTGTCTCCCTAACGGGACTCTAAAATAAAATAAAGAAAACTCAAATAGATAAGTATGATCATAACTTGTAGTGGCATTTGTGGAGAAGTACTCAAATATCCTTCGACCCTTCCAAAAAAAGTTTCTAACACAAACACTCTTTATAGCTAATGACTCTCTCTAAACAATCAATGTAAACGAATAAGCCAATATATACATAGATGGTGTGATACATACATCTTCTCAGCAACAAGAAGCTAACTAACCAAACCAATAATACTTTCTAAAGATAGGAAGAAAGTCAGTAAAAAATTTGATTCATGAATGCTAAAACATGTACACATTATTGTTAAACTTTTTGTACAATCACATGCAACGTTTTGGTACTCTATTGAATTTATTCATGTTGGAAACCAACAGAAGTAAGACATTTTCATTGAAGTTTCAATAATAATCAAAAGATGGCCAATTAATATGCTTCCAAGATGCATATTCATTCAAGATACTAACAACAAAAACAGAGAACTCAACAACGGCCGCGATGATAACATACCTGAATATAGTGACTGCCTATGCCACCCACGATATCTCCATTGTTTACATTGTTTAATATTTTCATTGTTTACATATACTTTTCTATTTCAATTTCATGATTTTGCCCTTCATTAATGTTACCAACTATTATTATTTTTACTGTAATTAATAAATTTACTTGGTCATAGTATAGTCAATCACAAGTTTCCACTGCACGTGTCACCAACAAATACAGCACACATCATCATTTTACCCACCTTAACTTCTTGGCCACTACAGAAGCCCCCTATATATTATACTACAATGCCAATAAAATTTATTATTTTTGTCAGTAATTGATCAATAATATTTAAAAATATAAATTTAAAATATATTATTTAATTGTAAGACTAAAAAAATTAGATTGATAATTAAAAGTANGATGCACGGGTATGGTAAGTTTAATGTAAACCATTCATTATGAAAGTGTTTTTATGTTATTAACATATGTATGAGTGTTTTATAATAAATTGGATCGTTACTTAAAAATATTTATATCACTTTAATTTCTTATAATATTGAAAGAGTATATATATGACTTTTTTAACAATTCAGAAGAAAAAACTTCATACTTTTACATAAAGCAGTACATACAAAAATTAACAATTTTCGTGGAACATAAATGTTTAAAAAATACATGTTAAATAGAATTTAAAACCATACATAATCAACAGACATTTTGAAAAACTTCTCTATAAACCACGTTAATGGTTGTATCTTTTAATCTGGTAAAATTATTCTCAATTAATACTCGTAACCCATATTTTGATGTTACTCTTGAAAGAGCAACATAAAGTTGACTGTGTGTAAAAACAGGCTTGGGCAAATATAAAACAACAGTTGTCAAAATTTGACCTTGAGACTTATTAATAGTCATAAAAAATGAGACAATTAATGGAAATTGTCTCCTCTGAAACTTAAATGGAATAGTTTGATTATTGGGTATCATGTTCATGCGTGGTATTAGAACCACTTGTCTTGCTTTTTCACCAGTTAATGTAATGCATTCAACAACATAATTGCCCAACTTGTGTACATGTAATCTTGTTCCATTGCATAACCCATTTGATTGATCAATGTGTCGTAGTAACATAACTGGTACATCTTCTTTAAGAGTCAACTGGTGAGGCGGCAAATCAGAACAATTGACAGCATTCAGAACATCCGATGTGATTGTATCTAACTCGGATTCCATGTTTCCTTCTTTTACACACAATGAATCAGAGGTAAATAGGTCTTCTTCTCGCCCACTAAATATTTCATGATGAGCTTGTTCACATCATTAACAATCTCAAGTGTAGGGTCAAGTATTGTTCTATCTCTGAAGTATAATGTATTATTTAAATTTAACAACAAATTTGGATGCACAAAATAAACCAACTGATCGAAAGCTTCGTCAGTATCCTAAATAAGGATGTCATTGGGAATGGTTACTTCACTTTCTCCATCAGTTGAATCACCTATCAAACTATCACCAATACTTAGTAACCACGTTGCGAATTCAGAAATTTGCCTTAGTTGGGATTGGTTTGCTCCAACTGTAAGGTGCATGTTGATTGTCAGTTTCAAAACTTTGCAGAATTCCCAAAGATATGATGAGTTTATGGAAGAGAGCACGATATCCTGTCGTGATCCCATTGGTATTACTGGAAGAATCTGCCTAAAGTCACCTCCTAGCAAAACAACCTTCCCACCAAAAGGCAAATCTGGATTATAACATTTCTCATACCTTCGAATATCTGGCAAACATTTGTCCAAAGCTTCATAACATAGGTTATTCAACATTGGTGCCTCATCCCATATAATAAGCTTTGCTTATACCAGCTTAGCTAGAGAAGTGTTTTGCTTGACACAACATACAGAATCCTCATTTAGATCAAGTGGTATCTTAAATCTTGAATAAGTTGTACGAACATTAGGGAATAATAAGGATGCAATCCCACTGGATGCCACATTCAATACAATTTCACCTTTACTACGTATAGTAGTTGAAGGTGTCTTGTAAAGGTATGTCTTTACAGTACTACCATATCCATATACAAAGAAACCTCCAACATCTTTATTAACAGCCTGAATAACAGTGTTGAATGCTTTTCGCTGATCTAAATTCATTTTGGGTAAGTTTCTTAACAACTCATCTCTCAGGTCAGATAAATCAAAGTTCATCTCGTCCATTATTAGACAATCTTCTATTCCATTTATAGCATCCAAGGATGGGAGAGGCATCTGATCATACTCTTTAAGCGATCTACCATTAGCTTGTAATTTTTCTTCAATCTTGTAAAGAGTTAGATTCAGAATTTGCTCATCAGATAGTTGTAACTCTGTATTGAAAATAACTAAAATTATCATTGTAAACTTAAATATGTACATGAGAATAAATAAAGTTTAAAAATATTACCTTCACAGTGTAGAACTTTCCTTTCAGAATGTAGGATGTCTTCAGAAAGTATTTGATAACATTTTTGCCAGACATTTATAGGACTGGAGATGTTGTTTGATAATAACAAAACAACAAAAAGATCTCTAATGTAACTCGTAGAAGCCCATGTGCTTGCTTCTATCATAGTATCAATAAATTCTTTATCATCTTGCAACAGCCCCTAACGCATAACATGCTTCCTTGAAGGTGGAATGAACAACATCATCGACAGTTTGAAGATCGATGAAACTCATGCAACCTTTTTGTATGTTTAATAGAAGTCTCAAGTAATAATCTTCTTCGTTGCCACAGGGCACATGCGTCAATCGACCAATTGAAAAACCTTGCTCTCTTGGCATCCACATGGATATGTCATCCTTCTATACAAATCTATTAGGAAATTGGCTATATGTAAGAGATCAACCAAAAGGAAACAATTAATTAGCCAGCATCCATGCTAACAACTTCGTCAGCTTGCCATCTACCCTTTCTATAACATCAATAATGTTTTCATGATCCTTAAAGACCGCTGGATGTTCATTAGGTAAATGGAATGGTAATCTAATGATCGAAGGTTCTTTTTGTTGTATGTTGTACCAAAATACCCTCCAAGCAGCCTCACATACTGCTATGTATCTACAATCATAATAATTATGTATTTCATCAACAACCTGTTGACAATCACCATCACTTGTTGATTGATAAAAAGCAAATATAACTCTATCATTTCCCTTGTGAACGTATTTGAAAAGATATTTTATTGTAGAAGTCTGATACTGCTCCACATTAATATGGCAACCATATTTTAACAGCAGCGACGGGTTGTTTGGTACAATGTAAGAATTGTCAAGTACAACATTCTTCTTAGAAATTGAGCGACCGTTATCAATCTTTCTATATTTCGAAAATTCAGCCTCATCAATGATAGTCCTCCTTCGAAATGGCTTTAGATAGAACTTAGAGCAACGTCCGTTGATGATGCAAAGACTTTTTTGTCATGATGACCACACGATCTATGCACCATGAACTTCTCTACTGCTGCATATAGTTTAGGCCTCCATATCTTATCTAGTATCTCAGCAGAAATCAACTTGTTAATTTGATCTGGTGATTTAGGTGTATGATTTAGATCCATGAATAACAAAATATGAGCATGTGGTAGTCTGCGTTTTTGGAATTCTATTATGCACACATCTGTCATAAATAACACCTGTTAACAATATTACATAAAAGTTAAGTAAACAACAAAATTTGTATTACTTACAAGCAGATATCTTGCCAAAGAATTTCCCTTGCTTAAAGTTCATAATAAGCTCATTCAACTTTATGTGAAAGTTTCTAGAGACT
This sequence comes from Arachis ipaensis, assembly GCF_000816755.2. Classification (NCBI taxonomy): domain Eukaryota; kingdom Viridiplantae; phylum Streptophyta; class Magnoliopsida; order Fabales; family Fabaceae; genus Arachis; species Arachis ipaensis. The sequence goes on along the minus strand of NC_029785.2, from coordinate 124,804,859 downwards.
ATGTCAGGACGATCTACCACTTTAAGACCTGTATCCTTTAGTAGACATTTAATCTCATCACATTCAGGATTGCATGTTATTGCGACAAAATAACTGGGATATCCTACATATTTGCAAATTGCAAAAGCATCTTTACAATTGTTAAATATGTATCTTGGTCCACCAGTGAAACTACTCGAAAGTATTATACGTTGACCGGTAGTGACAGCATTTGCTTCACCTCAAACCAATGACTCATGTAGTGCACTATACCTGTCAACCCTCAAGTTCGGTTGGTTATTCCTTATGAAGTTGAGACATTCAGACTATATCATTTTGTAAGCATCCACTAAGAATTGTTGAAATAATCTTCGAGAATAAAACAAAATTGAAGAATCTTTAAATCTCATTTGAATTCGATATGAGAAGAACCCTCTCATGCTTATATTCTTTCTCTTCTTTGTATAACGACTCCCGTATCTTGTTGAAGTTCAATGCCTGGTCTAAAACCATCTTTTTCGTACAAAAAAAATTAATGGATATTGAAGTGGCAATTACAACGGGTGAAGAATATCAATCCTTTGCAATTTCTTGGAAGTGGATTCAATGATTATATCTCTTTCTAGAATTGAATAATCAATGTCTCCAACAATTAGAATAGCAACCTCGGAAGCTGTTGGTAAGTTGTATACTCTTTCATCCTTAATCCGATTACAAATAAGCTTCATCCTAATATTTGCATGATTCTTGGTATTGAATCTATCGCTGGCAGAATGAAAACTTTTTGCAAGATGATTATGATTGTCTATCATTTTCTTGAGATGGTAAACAATCTCACTTTCAATAGTGTTCAAGGAATCAACATTACTAGCATAAATTTTAAAATTTAAAAAATAATTAAAACTTGATTTATTGCAAATTAAGTATTAATTCATGAAAAAAAATTAGTAACTTGATTGAACTGTGTACCTTACAGTAGATACGCAATTTTCAATTTCAATCTCCGTATCATAAATATAAAGTTGTGCAAATCTGGGCCTATCATTTTCGATTGGAAGTAAACTACTAATTGAATAATAATTTTTTCAACTAATTGAAAATGTAGGTGGAGCTGATCCATTGTTCAAAGTACAATTTATGTTTCCAGCTATAGAATATAGAATTAAACTTACGTACGTGTTTCCAAAAGTATTTTCCTTTCTCATTATCTGTACAGTGCAAGTCTTGAAGAATAATAGGAACTTCTCTAAGAAATGGAAGCTTAACCTTTCCATCCATGCAACATAAACCAAACTTTGCAATTTTATTTTTCTTACTTTTGGAAAGTCTTTCAGCATCCCACATTACTGCTTTACAATAAATGCAGAAATAAACAGGATCACCAGCATCCCACATATCTGAAGGTGTACAGATTTATATTTTGTATAATAGTGAACAAATATTAATGAAATTGGAATAAACACCAAATTTAAAAGAAAAATATATTTTACCTTCTTCATATGATGGAATAACACATGCAAAAGAATCTCCAGCGTCACCATCTATAAATATTTATTAGTTGAATTATAGGAAATCACTGGCGTTAAATTTTTTGTACAAAGAGAAGTGAATGAAATTAACTCACGCTATAAATGTTATGCTTGTCCACGAAAGCAGAAATGATAGAAATCTCTCCACATATCTTGATAACTATTATCTTGCATGGTTGGAAAGAGTTAATGTCTTCCATCTTAACAGAAACTTTAAATAAGATCTTAATCTTAAAAGAATCTAACTCAATGGGATACTCCTCATTTATGCCACCCTTGTAAAAAAAATAAAATGTTAGTAAAAACATGTTGAATTATCATCCAAAAAGTTTGTAGCAGTATATGATGCCCATTGGAGCATACGAAGTTAAATAGTACCTTGGTTAGCTGAGCAAGCCTAAGTTCAGAAGAAAGTGCCAAAAAAATTTGTAGTTCTTTGTCGTATAAAATAAATGATGCAGTGTCAATGTCATCAGTAACCCTTAAGTTAATGCTATACATGATTTAAAAAAAATACAAATACATGATAATTAGCTAATGTATATGATAGAATGAAATAATGAATGTGATATGGTTCTTATAAACTGATTACCTAGGAGTATGAGAAGATGGAAATGTATCACAGGTAGTATAATGATATGATGTATCACTTTCTTTCAGAGAATGGAAACATTGCTTGCATCCCTTGTACCACCAACCATTATTTGAATCGATAGCAAGAACAGTTCCAATGGTAACATAAGAACCATTCTAGAATTTTAAAAAAAATTAGAAATGCCATAAATAATAAGTCTTGGTTATTTATATGAGATGGAGTCAAACCTCAATTAACTCCTTAAGCTCACATATAAGCTTATAAGTAGATTGATTTAGGAGATCATCTTCCAGGTTATATGCAAGATCTGCAGCAAGTTGAGTGAGTTGATTGGCATGAGAGACCCCAGACATTATAATTTTGTAATAAAAATGTTAGACTGTTAGTACTATGAGAAACAAATACTTAGATGAGAATGTAAAAAAAAAATGACAATACAAAAATTAAATAAAGTCACCTCTGCCTGAAATCCTTAACCTCCTGAAATTTAGGGTTAACGTACAGAATTGAATTATAATTCGTGTTGGATATACCCATAGCTCCTATAAAATGATTGTTGATTAATGATTAGAAAAGAATTCTTAATTATGTACTTGAATAGTTATATATTTGTAATAAGGCACCTTTGAATATATTGAATTTGGCAAACTCGATAATAATAGCAAACTCAGAAATAGGTTATTTCTCAATATGTTGGACCAATCTTGTGACAAATTCATCCCAAAGATTGCACCCGATCTTACCGTGTCCACTAAAAAGATATATACGATTAGAAAAATAAAATAAGAATGTAGAATATGATTTTCACTAAACACATTCTAAAAATGACATAGAAAAAGTTATTAAAAATGTGAAAACTAACTCCATGTCATCAAGCTCAATGACAATGTAGATAGACTTTTTTCCATTCCTAAAAAACTCAATAATATCACCTTTGGTAGTAAGGAAACCCATAACATCTGATAAGATAGAATGTAAATGTAATCAATTGTGGGCTAAGAATGAAAAAAAAATCTCAATTAAATTGTGTAGTATTACATACCAATAAGATGAGATTGAGCATTAGTATGGTTAAGAATGAGATCATTGGGTACAAAACAAAAAACATTGGAAGGAAAGTTCACATCCGATACCATCCTAAGCTGAGTTTCTCTCTTGAAATAGATACAGTGAGAATGACTTGTGGGATTGTATTTTTGATCATTTAGTGCAAGTGAAAAGTTTGATAAGGTGTAAATCATCCCATCAGATAAATCACCCTCAAACAACCTTCTTTGAGGACTTCTAATTGAGCATTGGATACGATCGCCTTAAACATATAATTTAATTAAAAAACTGTAATGCAAAGAAATATCATATCAAAATCAGTAGTTTTAGTACAAACTTTAAAAAGGAAAGCATTACCACTTCATCCATAACACCATCGCAAGCATGGATTTTTGAAATTTCTGTTCCTTTGGTGAGATTGACCACAACTTTAGGACTCTAACCTTTATCTTGTAGTTTTGATTTTCATTGGCAGCTTCAATATCCTTTAGCAAGTTGAAAGATGAAGCCACTGTTTAAAATAAAAAAAAAAAGACAATGGAAGAAAATATAATCAAGCTAATTTGGTGATAGTGCTGAAAGAGTTGTTTTGGTGTGGTAAAACAAACTAAAGGAGGACAATATTTATAATGTGAACAACCATCATGACTTTCACAAAAAAGATCAATAATAATAAGAAAGAACATAAAGATAATCATGGTGTACAATTAACATGATTGGCTGAAAGAAAATCATGATAGATGATTGGAATTATGAGTAATGATATTGTACACACAAAAAATAGGTAGAATATACGAATTTAAGTGACACATGTAACTAAATATGAAAACAAAAAAATAATGATGTAAATAGTAAAGTAGATAAAGAATTGAGTACTATGTACTATTATACAATAGTGAAAAAAGGAATAAAAATGTATGATTTAGAGGAAGTTTAAAATATCGAATGAAATACAAATTCATTAGAACAAATTAGTATAAAATAAGTGCCAAAACATTGATTGAGCTATTTTATGTCTAAAATGAATGAGAAGTCTCTGAAACTAATCCAATACTTTAAAGTAACAACTAAATATATAATTATGATCAATACTACAAAAATTATATACGACATAAAATTGTGATTAAGAATATAAATTTGAGTTATCATAGCAAGTTCAATATTAATGGATATATGGTTTGGGTGTATTGAGTTATAATAACTCGCTTTATGTTTAGGCATACAGGAGATATATCTATACAAATAGTTATGTATTTATTGAAGAAATCTGGTAGAAACATATTATGAGGATTATATGATTTTTCAGTAGTATATGAATTACCGTTACATATGATATAAGAGAAATTTTGAAGCTGGTGGTGACTAAGCTGACTTGATTATATGAATATGATTTAATTCAAAATTTTATCAGTTAAAAAATTGTCATATCGCTGCAAAGAATCCTCTGATAATTACTTGGATACCATGTAAGAATACAACGAAAGCTATGTATAAAGTATTCGAGAAGAAAAATTAATAAAGAAACAGAAATTAATAAAGAAGAAAAAAATGAACATGATAATTAGACTACTGTATTGAAATAAATATATCCATTACATATATAAATAGAAAAAACAATGAGAAATAGAAAGAAATTAACTGCAAAATGAATAACCAAAAAGATCTATAGTGTTTGATAGAAGAGAAAATCCTAACAAATACTAAATACTTAAAACTTCTAGATTCATTGATTTCTCATCATCAACAGGGACGTCAAATTTGACCTTGCTCCTTTCGACTATGCCATGTTGAAGACAAAATCTGCGCCATCTCCTGGAAAGAAAAACTTTTGAATCCCTCCAATGAAGTCCTGTTGTGAAAGAAGGTCCAACCTTTTGACGTATGTTGACATAAGACAACCTTGAAGGAAATGCCAACGAAGCAAATTTTGAAGGCAACAACTGCGATAGTGAGAATAAGAGGAATGAACGGAAAAAATGATGAAGAAATATAAATGATAACATAAGTTATTGAGTATTAAGTTAACACATAACTTTACCATTGAATAATGAGTAGCCTGATACTTAGATACATTTTTGACCATGGAATAAACTTTTGGACAATGGGGAGAAGTTGGTGGAGATATAACTTGAATTGTGTGAAAACAAATTATCCTTATTATTTGGTTCTGTATATTGTAAGCAAATTGAATATAGGAGGAAAATAGGTTAAGACCTTTTGGCGAATTGGAAATAGATTCCTGGCAACAACAATGAGGTTCTGGATTTTTTGCATGAACAACTACATACCAAACAAAGCTACATATGCATAACAACAGCAATAACATTTCAAATATTACCAAAATTAGAAGATATACATTAGATCAAATAATAAGGAACATACATAACTCGTCATCACAAAGTATTACGAATCCGTGATTGAAGCAGATCCCCTACAAAGCTTCGTGCCTCCGCCTGATAGTTGGGGTGTGTCTCAAGAAAGTAAACGGCAGAGACCTATAAGAACTAAAGAAGAAGAGCACAAGTGAACGGAGGAGAAAAAAATAATGGAGAGAATCCCTTTTTTAATTTTGAGGAGAAAGAGAAAAAACTAAAAACAGAGAATGGAGAGATCTTTTTTAATTTTGAATTTGAATTCAAAAATACAAAAATTGAAATTTAAGAAAAGTATGTGTATGTAAAGCAAGCTTAAAAATAAGATAGCAAAATAAGACACAGTCATGAGATGTGAAGTGTAATGAAAATAGTTTTATGTAGGAGTGGTATGATAATAAAGGTCATGATGAGTGAAGAGTGGAAACATTGATATTTTGATAGAAACTCAGAATGAACATAAAGGATAATACATTGGAGTTCTACTACTGGAATAACTTTCTTTTTAAGGTATGTTATAGGATAGGATAATAATTAGTAAAATGCTCACGCCATGTGTGGATTGACCAAACATAAAACATTTAACTGTATATATAAATTTGTAAACACTCATTAACAAAATATTTAAAATTCTAAAAATTAATTATATAGTTAAGTTCAAAATACATTAAACAAAAGACAAAAAATTAAGTTTAACAATGTCTTACTATTTATATAATTGCATGAAACTCTTGTCAATCATATATTGTATTAAATTTTGACATATATATGTAAAGTATAAAATTAGAACACATTAATTTTTTACTAATACATAAACAATTTTTATAAATTATATTTGTAAATAAACAATAGTTTGTAGTTTTATGTATATAAATATTTGATATTAGGTAATGACAATTTTGACTTTATTCTACTTTAAACATCAAAATAAAAAATTAAATAGTAAAAATTGAGCGTGTGATATAAATAAAAATTTATCATATGTATGACTATTTTGAATTTTATTTTACTGCATTTTTTTTAGAACATCAAGCTAGAATTAGTAAATTAAATAAGTTTAGAGACAAAAATACTATATTGATCTCATTGGTATGAAAAGAATCCTAAAAAATATCAGTATAATGCTAAATTATATTAATTAAGCCATTATCATAAACTAACTAATGATAACAATTTAAAATAAAAAATAATTAAATAAACTAAAGATCTATATTTAAAATAATTATTTTATATTTAATTTGGTTTTAAATTATTACTCTACCCTTTTATTTTTATTAAAATTTTTACTCTACCAAATTCTAATTTCTACCACAAACCCTAACCTTAACAACACAGTCACACTCTCATTCTCTCTCACACACACATGCTGCCACCCCTTACACCCAATGGAAAGAAAAGAAAAGAAAAGAAAAGAGGAGGGGAAAGAGAGAAGGGGGACCGAGGAAGAAGAAGAAAGGGAAAGGAGGAGACAGTGCCGACGGGACTAGGTGCCGAACCCGAGAGAGAGTGCGACGATGAGAGAGAGAGAGGAGGAGCTATCACCAATGCATTGCCACTGTTGGAGGGGATCTTCACCGCCGCCATGGTCACCGAGGAGAAAGACGCACGAGGGAGAGAGTCGCGACTAGCTTTGTCGCCGCCGCCGCTGGCCCGTCACCGTCAGATCAGTCACTGCTATTGCTAATACGCGAGGAGGAGGAGCTCGTCTTCACCGCTTCTGCCGCCATCGAAACCAGGCTCGTTGCTGTCACCACCTGCGAAGCTGAGGGGCCGCTACTGCCGGAGGAGAAATCAGCCGTGCCACTGCGCCTCTGTCGCCAAAAAATGGTGTTGTGGTCGCTGGAAAACACTGCCAGAACTGGTTGAGTTAGCGCTACTGCCGCTGATAAAGGTGTTCTTGTTTATGGTTTCCATTCTTTCAATTTCCAGGACGTTGTTGTCACTATGTTATTGCTGTAGTTGCCGCTGAGGTTTTCCATCATCACTGGAGTTGCTGTTACTTCGTTCTTTGGTTCTTCTCTGAGTACAGTAAGTCGCTCTTATCCCGGATCCCTTACTGTTGTTATTCTGTTATAAGTTATTGAGTTTTATGCAATGTTAATATCTCAGGGTTGAGTTACTGTGATTGCATGTGGTATTTGATGGCTGTTACTACCATGGTAGTGGTCGAAATTGTTATCGCTGCTATGTTANNNATGTATGTGATGTGGTTAAAATGTATGTATGTATGATTGTGTAATGAAAGAAAAGAAAAAGTATTTTCGGTTTTTCACATGAAAAAAATGTGGTTTTCAGTTTAAAGGCTCCTGTTATGTAAAGATATATTTAAAGTCATCGTAATACTCCTCGCTATCAGAAGGACGCAGTTGAAAACATGATATTCTGATAATAAGAATGTTACATTTGGCTTTAGCTTCTTTCTCTAAATGTGATCTGTTTGAATAACTCAGCTTTCATTTTCAAGAACATCTTGCAAACATTCATAGTGACTCCATAAACTATGCATATAAGCTAATAAGCATAATATAAAACATAGTATGGATCTGAGAGATAACAATTTACCTTGTCATCAATCTAAGATTCTCTTTGAGCATGAAGAATGTCCATGATGGGACTTCTGTGGGCATACTCAAGTACATATTCTACTCTTTGAGAAATTAAATTCATACTTGAACTAACTCTTCTAACTTTTCAGAAACACATAATTTGAAAGAAAATATGTTATAAATTGCTACATTTAAGAAAATTTGCAAAAAACAAAGTATGAGTTAAATTAACACACTTTTTCATAAGAGTAATAACTATAGTTGAAAATGTAAATTTCTTTCTCCAAATAAATTTTTTTATTGATATATTATAACAATATGTAACTTGAGAAATAATTAAATACTATTAAATTACATATTGTATAAAGATAGTTGGTTATTATGTATTGTATAATTATTTGTTACTTCTGATTTTGAAAAAAAATCAAGTTTTAACTTCTACGCCACTTTGGAGGGATATACTTTATATTAATTTTTTTAACCTCAAAAGTTTCGGTAAAGATTTTTTAGATGCTAATGAGGCAAATGATGATTTTTAATTAATTTTAAAAAATTGTTTAATGTTCTATTTTATATTCATAAGTTTATAAAAATATAAATTTTCTAGAATTTGAACTAAAACACAAAAGTTAGATTTCTATTCTTATTCGTTTTGTTTTTTTTTTTATATTTTCTTTGAATTTAAACGGGAGTATTTTTTATTAAAATTTATATTTTAAAGTTAATATAGAATAAATAATCTGTATCAATATTAAATCAAATAAACTAAATTCAATTTATATATACAGAAATAATAAATCGAATCAATTAGTTTCGATTTACTATTATTGATTCGATTTACATTAAAAAAAAATGTAAATCGAATTTAGTTAATTCGATTTACATAAAGATAAAATTGGACATATATATAAATCATTTTCTTTTATGACATTAGAGTTAATATTCAAAATGACCTCTGAAATTTGATCTCCAATCTAATTTAACCCTCGAATTTTAATTGACCCGAATTATACCCTGAAATTTTAACGCGTGCCTCAAGTTGACCCTTCCGTCCATTTCCGTCACTCGAAAGCTGACCTGGCACAATTCAACGACGTCGTTTTGCTATTTGTTCCAAAACGACGTCATTTTACTCTCCCACCTCTTCTTCCTCCTTCTCAAGTAGCCATGGCTTGGGTACTGCTTTGAGTTTCAAAAATCTCAGGTATGGTCTTATCCTCAACTTTAGACTCATCTCTTCTTCTTTTTTTATTCTCCCTCCGTATAGCCGTTAAATCCATCACTCGTGCTCTCTCCTTTTTTCCATGGCTTCTCTCCAACCCATTTTCAGTGATCAAGTAATTATCATTACCTTCATCTACACACGCATGAGCAACTACTTCATTCACAACAACAACCATAACCTCTTTTACTTCCTCCATTTCACTTCAAACTGATTCTTAATTATTATTATTATTATTATTATTATTATTATTATTGAAAAAGAAACTACAGAATGGGGGGATAGGATTCCAATACAACACTACAACATCAACTCACCCTTTTCTTTCATCAAGAGTCCCCTCCACATTCTCAAAGCCGTCGACACCAGAACCATTACCCCCTCCCCCATTGACCACATTGCCGCCCTCACCTCAGATCCTAGCGCCCCCACCTCATACCCCGACACATACGATTCTGCCGTTAGCGTCGTGAGTGCTGCTCCACTTTTTTTTTACTTTCTCTGCATTGTATTCACAAATAGAAAATAAGAAAGCTTTTCATGTGATTGAAGTGACTAATTCAGATGCTGATTATTTCGGCCAAGACAAAATGGATAAGAGAAAGAACAAGAAGATACAGTATAAGGAGGAGGAGGAGAAAGAGGGGGGTGACGAACGGTGCATATCGGTGCAGTGACCAAGGTTGCACAACCAAGAAAGAGATGGCAACGATTACGAATACGCCGGTGATGAAAAGATGTTGCAGGAGCTTTTTGTTGATTTGTTTGGATTTGGCACCATGAAAATTTGACCCCATTTCAGTGATGAAGGAACAGGGAATTGAAATTTTAAAAATCGACGTCGTTTTTCTTGTGCCACTGCTAAATGTCAACTAAATTTGTCACGTTATTTTTTTGATAACGGGACGAAAAGGTCAATTTGAGACACACGTTAAAATTTTAGGATATAATTTAGGTCAATTAAAAATTCGAAAATTAAATTAAATCACGAGTCAAATTTCAAGAACTATTTTAAATATTAATTCTATTTATATAATATTGATGTTCATCATCTAGTTTATTTGTATTATATATCCTCATATTAAGTATGCAACGAACATATAAATCACAGGTTCACAACATTACAACTTGATCTCAGTATGCAGTTTTTCCTATGCATATATATTCATCAACTAGGAAAATCAAGCAGCTTCAAAATATTATATTAGGGATTTAGAAGCTACCAAAAACATTTAAATGCAAAACAGTATCAATCTATTATCAACAAAAAATAAATAAATAAATAAATAAATAAATAAATTAATTAATTAATTAATTAAAAATTAGAAAAAAAACCCAAGTTTTCATTCAAAATAAGAGTAATAAAATAGTTTTTGAAAATAGGAGAAATCACATTTTTTAACTTCTTCAAAAGCTCTTAAATAACTTTTTAAAAAGTTAAAAATTTATCTAAAAAATTATACCAAACACTATTAATATAACTTTTTATAAGTCAAAAGCTAAAAAAAAAAAAATAGCTTTTGAAATTTTTCAAACGAATCTAAAATTATTTTCTCATATGATTACTTCTTAATCATACTTATAACATAATACATTGTGTGATTTAGAGCTTATTAGAGAATAAAATCACAACTCACAAGACGAATCACAAGCATAGCAGCATAAGCAATTAGGTAGCGTTTGTTTTGAATTACTGACACAGAGATTGTGAGACTGAGACTCAGTATCGTGTTTGTTAGTTCAGAGACTGGTACTAAAATTTCTGTCTCTGTTTCTAAAATTTTAGTATTCAGTACTTCCAAAAAGTAGGAACACAGGAGACTGAAATTTTTAGAGATGGAGACTGAAACTTTAATAACATTTTATACCTAAAATACTTTCATTTCAATTAATTAATTTCAATTTTACCCTTTGTGCAAATTAAATTAGAGTTTTATTCTTGTTTTAATTCCTGTCTCCCATTTTGTACCAAACAGAATACTGAGATTTATTTCAATCCCTGTCTCTTAGTCTCTGTCTCTCAGTCTCAGTCTTTTCGTCTCTATCTCTTCACCAAACGCTAAAAATTAAGAGGTAACGGGGCAAGTTATTTTTTGTTTTTTGTTTTCTATAATATCTCCCAACCTTATAGGTCAAAAACTAATTCGTCACAGATTTGAGCTTCATTTAAGAGTCTGTCGTTGGCCAATGAATTGCTGCATATACAAGAGTGGGCTGACCACACAACCAAGTTAGTTGGTAACGAGGCAAGTTAATCAAAAACCATCCTGTATGTTTTTTCTTTTTTTTTTGTCCAACATCATTTTTTAATGGACTTTAAAAGCTACATGGACCCAAATGGCAATATATGCTTTCTGTTATAAAATGGGCCTGAGCTCTGTACCTTTCAGAAATCAAACCAAAAAAAAAAGGAGGAGAAGAAAATGGAAAGGGAGGGCGAAAGGATTGAGACTGAAAGAACATAGAAGGAAGAGTGTGGAATCTTTGATCGTCGGTGTTGAGCTACTCTTGTCTTGTGGTGTGTTCTCTTGTCCCCTCCTGCAATTAACCAAGCGATCCCTTTTCCTCTTTTTCTGTTACTTCATAGGAGCACAGCCAACTGCTATGAAACCCTCAATCGATGACGTCAACTTACCCCCCGCCGCCGCCACCAACTCCACCGCACCATCCAAGCCTGTCTTCCTTACCAAAGCCCAGCGCGAGCAATTGGCACTCCAGCGCCGTCAGGAGGAAATCGCCAACCAGAAGCGCCGCCAAGAGCAGCTCCTTTCTCGTAATCGACCTTCCTCCGATTCCGCGGCCGATTCCAAACCCTCCGCTGACTCCGACCGGCGTGACCGCGACCGTGACAGGGACAGGGATAGGGATAGGGACAGGGACAGAGACCGCGAACGAGAACGAGAACGGGAACGGGAACGGGAGCGCGATAGGGCACGCGATCGGGACCGCGAGGCGGAGCGACGGAACCGAGAGAGGGAGCGCGAAGAGGAAAGTAGGGCTCGGGAACGAGCACGGTTGGAGAAATTGGCGGAGCGGGAGCGCGAGAAGGAGCTCGAATCCATCAAAGAACAGTACCTTGGTTCGAAGAAGCCGAAGAAGCGCGTGATCAAGCCCAGCGAGAAGTTCCGTTTCTCCTTCGACTGGGAGAACACCGAGGACACATCTCGCGACATGAACTCCCTCTATCAGAACCCTCACGAGGCTCAGCTCCTCTTCGGCCGCGGCTTCCGCGCCGGCATGGACCGCCGCGAGCAGAAGAAGCTCGCCGCCAAGAACGAGAAGGAGATGCGCGAGCAGATCCGTCGCAAGGACGGCGTCGAGGAGAAGCCCGAGGAGGCCGATGCCCAGCGCCGCAAGGAGGCTGCTGCCGACCTCTACGACACCTTCGACATGAGGGTTGACCGCCATTGGAGCGAGAAAAAGCTTGAGGAAATGACGGAGAGGGATTGGCGTATCTTCAGGGAGGACTACAACATCTCCTACAAGGGTTCCAAGATACCTCGCCCCATGCGGAGCTGGGTAGAGAGCAAGCTCAGCAATGAGCTTCTGAAGGCGGTGGAGAAGGCTGGGTACAAGACCCCTTCCCCCATTCAGATGGCTGCAATTCCCCTTGGCTTGCAGCAGCGTGATGTCATTGGCATTGCCGAGACCGGTTCCGGTAAGACTGCTGCTTTTGTTCTTCCCATGTTGAGTTACATTACTAGGCTTCCCCCCATGAGTGAGGAGAATGAGGCTGAGGGTCCCTATGCTGTTGTTATGGCTCCGACTCGCGAGCTTGCCCAGCAGATTGAGGATGAGACTGTTAAGTTTGCTCAATATCTGGGTATTAAGGTTGTCTCCATTGTTGGTGGTCAGTCCATTGAGGAACAAGGGTTTAAGATTAGGCAAGGCTGTGAGATTGTCATTGCTACTCCAGGTCGTTTGATAGATTGTTTAGAGCGGCGATATGCTGTGCTGAACCAATGCAATTATGTTGTTCTTGATGAGGCGGATCGCATGATTGATATGGGTTTTGAGCCACAGGTGATGGGTGTCTTGGATGCCATGCCTTCCAGCAACTTGAAACCTGAGAATGAAGATGAGGAGCTTGATGAGAAGAAGATTTATAGGACCACTTATATGTTCAGTGCCACCATGCCTCCGGCAGTGGAGAGGCTTGCTAGGAAGTATCTGAGGAATCCTGTTGTGGTGACCATTGGCACTGCCGGAAAGGCAACTGACTTGATCAGCCAACATGTGATAATGATGAAGGAATCTGAGAAATTCCATAAGCTTCAAAGGTTGCTTGATGAGCTTAATGACAAGACGGCAATTGTGTTTGTTAACACCAAGAAGAATGCGGATATGGTTGCCAAGAATTTGGACAAGGAAGGGTATCGTGTGACTACATTGCATGGAGGGAAGTCGCAGGAGCAGAGAGAGATTAGTCTAGAAGGGTTTAGGACCAAGAGATACAATGTTCTTGTTGCCACAGATGTTGCTGGACGTGGTATTGACATACCCGATGTGGCTCATGTGATAAACTATGATATGCCTGGGAACATTGAAATGTACACGCACCGCATTGGGCGTACTGGTCGTGCAGGAAAGACTGGTGTGGCAACAACATTCCTCACTCTTCAGGACACTGATGTCTTCTATGACCTCAAACAGATGCTTATTCAAAGCAACAGCCCTGTTCCACCTGAATTGGCAAGGCACGAAGCCTCCAAGTTCAAGCCAGGGACTATTCCCGACAGACCACCTAGACGAAATGACACTGTGTTTGCACATTAGACAACTTTTTTGGCTTCATGGGAATCCGCTTTGCAGGTCATACGAGGTTTTGTTCAGCAATGAGCATGAGCATGAGCATGAGCATTTTGCGGGTCTTGTATAAAATTTAGGTACAACAGACTTTTTATTCTGTTATTGTTGTTATTATTGTATCTGTATTCAACTTAGCAAGAGCTCAGAGTTATTATCCTGCTTATTATTTCTAACAGGAATGGGTAATTTTAGATGAGGACCACAACTTATTTTTGCTCCTTGGTTTTAATTTTTGTCATCAGATTCTTGTGCTACAAACGTTGCTGTCTTATTTTTAATATCTGTTACCACTTGTTATATATGTTTTGGTTCTGGACTTCTGGTCAAGACTTAAAACCAGCATCTGAAAATATGATTATGTCAAAGTATGAACGGGCTATAGTTGTGTGCGCCTAAAATACTAACCATTTTGTGTTGCGCGTGGTTCAGTTTTGGTTAATTTCACTTTTTTTTCCCCTCGGCTATTAACCCATTACGTGTTACTCCATTGCCCCAGTTTTATTTTTTGGTGCGTGTTAATTTGCCGTGAAACTGCAAGCCAACTTTCTGATTTCGTTACTACTGTCTTCTTTGTGAAGTTTCAGAGGTTAGAGTAACACAATTCACCCCTTAGGAAGCGTTCACTTCAGCATGTACAAGTTATACACACTGGGAAATAATATTCGCGAAACGTTTGATGAATTGCATGTATGTGAGCCCTTGACCCTGTTAGGGAAGCATGAAAACTTACTATTTACTATAATGCCATGGATCCACAAGGAACGGCGAATGAGAAAATAACCAGAGTTTCCATCATTTGCACTAAAGAGATCATCAATCTGTCACAATACTAATTATGCAAAAGTCCTCAAAATAAACATATTTGCAAGCAACGGCCACCGGCAAATGATGTTGATGCAGAACATGTCTCAACTCTCAAGTACAGCACAGTCCACTTATAAGCTACTGTTTCTGTGACATCCATTGAGGCTCATCCTAGTAAATTAGTTCAACCAGTGGAACAAATAACTTCACTGCATTTCAAAGATGCATCCAATATTTTTGTTGTAGAGTAATGATTTCTAGCCTGAATTGTTTCTAAAAGAAATAAACAAATAAAGTTTCCGTTCAAGATTGTGTTTTTCTTGTTCTAAAATCTAAACTGATGTTGACTGTTATGATAATGATGTGGAGACTGGTGGGTTTACATCACAATATTCAGTAGAGTACACAAGTACTGCTGCTACTATGTTAGATGAATACTAAGGCATCGCAAGAAATGCATCCCTTCCCTCGTTTGACTCAGTAACAAGATAACAGAAGAGCATAAGAAGCCACTGCGGCGCTGCCAAGCCAATGAGAGAATCTCATGCCATACATATATTTAAGACAAACTTGTCATCTACTCCGACAAGAAAGCCCATTGTTGTTTCAGGACATTCCGTACGTACACTTCTGTGTTTCTTTGTATCATCATAATTATTTGATTCAACTACATCGAACATATTACATATGATGTACTTGGGTATGCATAAAACTCTTTATATTAAATACTACTAAGTACTAACATATAATATAGGAAGCTTCTCTTTGGAACACTTGAAAATTTTCGTTTTCTAGAATGTTAATGTGCCAATAATTTTAACTATTGATCTCTATTATATATATATATATACCACTCGTAAAGGTTGAGCTGGTACTTGTAAAGGTTGAGGATCACCTTGCATCATTTGGACGTTTACTAGTATTTGGGATTGTATCTCTTGTAAAGCAATCATACTTTGTCTATGAAGATAATGTATTCTTCTAACACGTTGAATACGCTTATTCCTATAACTTTCTCTAACATTTTTTATTGATTTTGTAGTTTTAGTATGTTGTAACAACTTTTTGGTTCTGATTATTTTTTTGTTTATCTTTTTTATTTCTACTTTTAGTTCTGAACAATTATTAATCTTCTTATTTTCATTTTTCTTCTAACAAGCTTCAAAGAAGTAAGTCTTTTTTAAAACTCTTTCATGTTATAAGAATAGAAATAATAATTAAGAAATTATAAAAAAAGAAAGCATAAGATAGTAAGCTTACAGAGATGAACTTGTACTATTATTGCTTGCAAAGTTGATACAAATTTGAAGATGATTACAAATATTTGGAGAAGTTTATGAAGTAAGAAGATATAGAAGTAGAGAGAGTTCTTGAGCTTTCAAGTTTTTTATTGATTGGGAATGAACGAGGCCTTTGGTATTTATAGACCCCAAATGATTACTATTTGACTACTATTTTTCGACAGTACTATTTGCTTTTACTGTTTGCCGACATTTATTGTTTTGCCGACATTTACTGTTTGCTTCTTTTTTTTTTTTACTGAGATCATTTTCTTTATGATTGGATTTTTTTCATTGATTTCATATACAGTTTTTACTACATTTCAAATGGGTCTTCGGAGTCTTGATAGTAATGAGGCGGGCTGGACTGGACCTCTTTGTCTTCTCCAAGAGGTACGGCTTGTATTGCTGGTAGAGAGCTTTGGATATCTTCCTCTGAGGTTGCTGCTGCTAGGGCTGCCATAATTTGTCGCTTCTGCACTAAGAATTAGGTCTCTTTTTATAAGCTATTTGCTCATTGGTGGTGCTTGAAGCTGTTATTGCTGGACGCTTTTGTGATGTTGTTAACCATTGATCAATAGCTGCTTTTCTTAGCAAATTTATATCATATTTGTTCCACCACTTTATTTTTATTGTTCTTACCAAATATTGTATGCTTGGACATTCTTCATATGCGGCTGAATCATATTCCCAAGTTATAATCCAGCTTATTCCCATAGCTGCTATAGATGAAATGAATTTGTATTCTTGTAAGAATGATGACTTGCTTTTAAAGTATTCATATGCTAGGCTGGCTTCTTTTGGGAAGAAGACTTCTATCGGTCTAAAATTCTAGAACCATGATTAGAACCATTTGAAAAATTGTAATGATATCCCTTTCTGAACCAAATGAACCAAGAATGGGGACTTGGTGATAGGAATAAGATATGATTCCATGCTTCTTAGTAATCATAATAGGTATAGCTTTGAGGTTCAAATTTTAAAGAGAAGCTTTTGGACTGATATGGGGGTAATTCCCACTCTTGTAGAGATAATATTTTCATAATTTTTATTTTTAAATAAATGGGCTGTTTGGTGTTGGGATCTCTATAATGTGTCAATTCAATAGATCCAGTGTCCAATAATATGAATTCATAGAATTTTTGGGTTTTTTGTGGGTTAATAGGAATATAATGGAAAGTATTTGGAAAAATAGTCTTGTATAGGATTTTCCTATCTTTTTTGAACCACTCTTTTTCGATGGTTAATATTCTGATAGGATTAGGTTTTTCATTGTAAGAAAACTGTTCTTTCAAGGATTGAGTGTTATAGAGGTCTGATGGTTGCAATAATGTGAATTTATTATTAGTAGTAATTAAAGAGCTCTTAGAAGGTGATGATGATGATGATACTTTTACAACCTATGACATAGTCATAAGTCTTAATGATAATGATTTTGCTGGTATAGGAGTAATAGGCAATTTTCTTTCTTTTATTTGGTCAAAAAGTTGACCATAATCTTCACTGGAGGCTGATTTTTGATCCATTCTTTCCCTGCAAAAATTCTCTAGTAAGAAAGTTAGGAAGTGAATTTAATTCTCCTTTTATATGTTCAATAGTGTTACGGCCTGGCTCAGAACCCCTACGGGTCGGCCCGACCCGGATGCCACCCGGTCCGGATATACACCCCGCAACCGACCCGGACACGCGTCCAGGATAGCTCATGAGCAGCTGTGGGACAACGTCCCTAGAAACATGGGCCTGTTCTCATCGGGCCCACCTCTGACAGGTATATAAGGGGAAGACTTGCTCTTTCCCCGAGGTACGTCACATATCACACTACCCTTTCCGCCTACACATTTACTGACGGCACCCCCCTTTTTCCACACGAAGTACTCGGGACCTCGCGTATCGTTGACCGGCAGTCCACGACTTGACGAGCCCCTACCATCATCCTGGATCACTACCCGAACCGTCCGATAACCGACCTACCGAACATTGGCGCCGTCTGTGGGGAGTCGTCCATGGACTTCGTGCTAGTAGAAACGGAAGCAAACCGCGAGGCCGTGCCCGGAGGCGACGCCGCCGGGACGGGAGCCCGACAACATCCGAGATCCCCCCGAGGGACGCAACCCAGGCGCACGAGAGACGCCCCTTCGGGGGGACTGGCGACAACCACGCCAGAATAATGCAAGAGTTACGCCATAGAATGCAAGACTTAGAGCGCCGGTTAGCAGACAGAGAACGCGACCAGCGCACCCCAGAGCAGAGTTACTCCCGATCTCGCTCCAGGAGTCGCTCCAGACGCACGCCTAGCCCACATGCAGAATCCGAAAGCGCCGGCGAAAGGGGGCGCGCGAGAAGACATCGTGACCCTTTCATTTATGCCAGAGGTGAAAGGCAACTTACCATGAACCGCGGGGACGAGGACACTCGTCGGGAAAGCGACGAGGGAAGAACGACGGGAACACGGGGACCCGTCATAATGGGAGCGACCCCATTCCACCGTTCCATACTCGAGGTCCGGTTGCCAAAACATTTTGACAAGCCAACGGACATGAGGTATGATGGAATGCAAGACCCCCTGGAGCATCTGACGGCCTTCGAGGCAAGGATGGACTTAGAAGGAGTAGGAGATGAGGTAAGGTGTCGCGCCTTCCCGGTCACCCTGGCGGGACCGGCAATACGGTGGTTCAATAACCTCCCGCAGGGCTCGGTGACCCAGTTCTCCGACATCAGCCATGCCTTCCTGGCTCAGTTCACAACCAGGATCGCCAAAGCCAAGCACCCGATCAACTTGCTAGAGGTGACCCAAAGAACTGGGGAGCCGACCAGGAAGTACTTGGATTGCTTCAATGATGAGTGCTTGGAAATCGACGGGTTGACGGACTCGGTAGCGAGTCTATGTTTGACGAATGGGCTCCTAAATGACGACTTCAGGAAGCACCTTACCACGAGACCAGTTTGGACAATGCAGGAGATCCAGTGCGTGGCTAAAGAGTACATCAACGACGAGGAAGTCAGCCGGGTTACTCAATTCTCTTCCAATCATGTTTTCCAAAATTTGATTTTCTTCTAACAATCAACATTTATTCAATGCATGCATACATTCATCATGAGGTCTTTCATTTAGGTCGTAATGGGGTTAGGGTCAAGGTAGGATCATTTATGGTCAAGTGGGCTAGGATTTGAATCTTTGATTAGCATAGACTTTCCCGCCTAACCTAATTAATGACCTATACAAATGCGAGCTATTCGAACTACCCATTCTTCACTTTTTCTTACATACTCATGCATTTTTTTTTTATTTGATTCACAACACTTATGCATTGATTCCTTTTTATTGACTTCACTTTGGGGCATTTTGTCCCCTTTTATTTTTTTTCTCTTTTCTTTTTTTTTTTTCTCTTTTTTTTTCTTTCATTTTATTTTTTTTTTCTTTTCATCATTTTTTTTTCTTTTATATATATATATTTTTTTCTTCTTTCAAGCTAAATACAAGAACATCAATGCATAAGGTCTCTACATTTGATTAATACATGAATATGTGCCCAATTCCTAAACATAAAAGTGTATTGCCCCTTTTTATCCCATCCAATGTTCCCAAGCCTCACCAACTTTGAATAATAAAGCACTCTCACTAGCCTAAGCCAATCAAGGATCCAAACAAGGACTTTTCATTGGTTTTCCGCCTTGGGCTTGTAATGAGCTAAAATAAGAATGAGTTGGTTAAGCATAGGCTCAAAATTGGCTAACAATGGAGAGTAAAAGGTTGGCTATTTGGGTAAGTGACAAATGAAATAATGGCCTCAATCATATAAATGCACAAACACAAGAAATAAACGGATATATAGAATCAAGCAAATTAAGGATCACAATCATGGAAAGAGAACAATTTCACACAAGAATGGGAAATAAATGGTTATAAAATGTAACCACATCAATAGGCTCAAGTCTCACAAGCTTGTGTTCTCAATTCAATACATGCTTCACAAGGTATGAAATTCAAGCAAGTTTCAAAAATTTTTTTTTCAATCAATTGGGTTAATGCCCTATATTTAAACTTCTTGAAAAATCTCAATGTTTGACTAAGCATTGTTGTGATTGAAAAGTTCAAAAATTTTCTTAGTTCACCCTTTTTCTTTTTCACTTAGAATCAATATAATATGCAAAAAGGGTGCCTATGTTTTACTTAAAACATGATTTCTAATCACAACCGCAAACTAAAAACAAAGATAAACAAAATGTATAAAGAAGAATCCACTAAAAGTACGGAATCTATCATCCAAAAGATCTAAAAATATCCAAAAGCATCCAATAATATCTAGAAGCATCAAAATGTCTAAAATCCAGAATAAGCAATAAAAGTATCCAAAGCAAACTAGAAATGCAAATGCATCAAAATATATATAAGGATGTGCAAAATGAGATAACTAGGCCGAAAAAAAGTTCACCGGTTCCCAAATAATGCTACCGGTGCCCTCCCCACACTTAAAACCAAGCATCGTCCTCGATGCTAAACCGGAGGATCAGTGGGAGGTACAACGATAGGCTCTGGCTCTGACTGTGGCTGTGGGACCGGCTGAGTCTCCTGTGTCTGAGGTGGTGCCGCCATGTGTGCTGGCTCTGTAGCGTCAGGGGCATCCTGCTGAGCTGGTGCCTCCGCGCCCTCCTCCTGATGATCCTGCTCATCGGAGGCCGGAGAATCGGGAAGCGGAGGTAGCTCGGCGCCCAGAGAGATAAGGGCCTGGTCCATCCGATCCAAACGGCGTCTGACATGGTGTCGCTCTCGCTCTAAGAACCGGAAGAGGCGCTGGACCAGGAGATAGGTAGGCTCAGGTGCTGCTGGGGGGTCTGTAGATGGCGAAGGAGCTGCGACTGTAGAGGAGGATGGGGCAGCTGCAGGGGCTGGTGGTGAAGGTGTCCCTATGACAGCCCTAGCCCGAGAGCGGCGGCTAGCAGGTGGCTTCTCGTGCACCCAAACACCCCAGGGGATAGTAATCTCCCTGTCATCTGCATCAGCTGGTGGTGGTCGCACATCATCATCTGACCACGGGACATCAGCCAGGGCTGCCATACTCGTGACCAATGTAGGAAACGGAAGTAGGCCACGAATATGCGCCCGCCACATGCACTGTCGGATAAGTCTAGGGAAGGAGACATCCTTCCCTTCCATAACACACCCGATCAGCAGAAGCATCTCCATGGGGACCTCAGAAAAGTGGGTGGTAGGCAGGACGTAGTGGGCGAAGATCATTTGCCAAGTCCTGGCCTCCCTAGTCAAATGAGTGAATAACATCCCCTTTGGCTTGGTGTTGCCCGCATCCATAACCCAAGAAGCCTCCGGTATCCCAATCACGCGCCGAAGCGCCTCATAATCAAAAGTCATGGTATGGATGGCTATCTCAGCCTGATGATGGGCACACTGGTCATGCGGGATGTATCGGCAATGTAATGCCTCCCCAATGGCGGCCTCGGTGAGCATAATCTCTCTGCCCCTCAGCTGAACTGAATCCAAGGTCGGACGGAAGAAGTTGCAGTAGAATTCCTTCACCCAAGAGATATTAATGTCACCCAAATCCCGGTCAACAAAGTCAATACCTAACTCAAGGATCCGACCATTAATGCGCCGTCTCACATCATTAGGTAGGAGCAACTTCTTCTCAATATTTAGCTTCGTGGTTCGATACCTAGAGAACCGAAGCTCACAGTAGAGATTGGGGAATTTGCCAGGATTGGTAGAAGGCAACTGCTGGTTCTCTTTATCCTCGTCCTGCAATGGATTCCTAGCATAGTTCTTGTAGATGGAAGGAATGGAGGGGGTAGAGTGTTTTCTCTTTTTAGAGGCGGTGGCTATGGCCTTGCCTTTATCCGACATCCTGAAAAAAAATGTGAGAGAATATATAAAACATTTAGCATGTAACAAAGAAGACATGTTCAGGATACCATTATCAAAGAGCAATCATGATGTTGCACTGAATATGTAAAAGTGAACAAGTAAGCATAAGTGACTGAACCAAAACCGTAATCCTCATGAAAGGTAACACCTCATATGCAAAAGGCACTAATATCATCATATTCATGAAAGAATTGTTAAAGAGGGTTAAAGGTGAGTGTAAGTAAAATGGTGAAAGAAATCAGTGGGATAGAAAAGTGGATTAGTGATATGATGATATATAGGCTCAATTGGACGAGAAATTGCGGTTCATGTTCACGATGATTGTGCAAATCCGGGAAGCCAAAAAAAGGAACAGAAATTTGCCCAAAACTGAAATAAAGATCAAAATGAAACTAATTGCCTTGAAAATCGGGCAGCATTTCGGCTTAAAATTGGACGTTCCCGGATAGCAGAATAGCACAAACAGTAAGAAAGCAGCATCAATTAAGCACAGCAGCAGTGGTACAGCATTCAGGCAACAAGAAGTGCATAAAAAGCAGTCCAAAAGCAGCATACAACAGTCAAACAGACAAACGGCAAGTAAGCACATACGGAGCACTTATCAGGCCTAGAATCCTCTATCCAGTCCTAGCTACCTAACCGCAAGTATTTCTAACTAATCCTAACATACAACATTTGAATTTAGCTAACTAACATGCAATTCTAGGAACGAACATGAATGAACAAATAAAAAGGAAAAATAGAAAAGAATTAACAGAAATGGAGCAGGAACCTGGGAGCCGGGAAAAACTGAAAACGGGAAAGGGGGGAAACGACGATAGAGCAGCAGAGACAGATTGGCACCGCTGTGAACAGTGGCGCGGTGGTTCGAGAGGCTGAAGGGCGGAGGGACGGCGATGGTGAGAGGGTGAGTCGGTCAGAGGAGTAAGAGAGAAGGGAAGAGAGAGAGAGGAAGGCGGTGATGGTGGCGCGGAGGCGGAGGCGATGGCGCGGTGGGATTTCGGCCGGGAGGAGGAAGAGAGGAGTGAGAGAGAGAGAGAATGGGTGGTGGTGAGAGGGGGAAGAGAAGGTGATGATAAGGGAGGGCGAGTCGCCGGTGGTGAAGATGGCGCGGCGGCGGAGGCGGTGCTGCTGCTGCGATGACAGACGGGGCGAGGAGAAGAAGATGGAGGTTGGGGGGGATGGGTTGCGCGACTGCGCAGTGTGCTTCGCGAGCTAGGGTTATCCCGATTTTTGAATTGGCGCGCGCGCGCACCTTGCGCGTCCGCGCCCATTGATAGAATGTGGTCCCTACGCGTGCGCGTACAACGCGCTTAAGCGGGGATGAGCAGAAAGAGGAAAGAACGCGTGCGCGTACCGTGCGCGCACGCGTGCATGGAGTTGGGCCAGGGGCTTAGAGTTGGCCCAACGCATGCCTAACTCTCTGGAGAATGGCCTGGGAGTCGCGCCACGAGGTTTGCGCGCACGCGGCATAGACGCGTCCGCGTGAATTGAGGGGGATGGAGATCCACGCGTGAGCGTACAGTGCGCGCACGCGTACATGAGATTGGGCCTTAGGCTTAGAATGGGCTTGAGGCATGCCCAACTCTCTGGTCCATGGCCTAGTTTGGTGGCACCGCGCAAGGACGCGCGCGCGGCAAGTGCGCGTCCGCGTACATTGACGAATTTGTGAAATGGCGCGCTGGCGCGATGCGTGCGCTCACGCAGATGGGGTTGGGCCTGGGGCCTAGAGTTAGCCCAGAAATGGCTTAACTCTCTGGGGTTTGGCCCAATCATCTGCAGCAGCAAATCGGCGCGGACGCGGCAGGTGCGCGTCCGCGCAAACTTCCAGGATCTAACAGTCGGCGCGCCCGCACGTAGTGCGCGTCTGCGCCCCTCCTTGTTTTTTTTTTTTTTGCTGGGGCTCCCCTTAGTGTTCACAACTCTTATTCACTCAACCATCATAGAATTCACAAAAAATGCGATTTTTGATATTATTCATCTACTACTAAACACAACATGCATGTGACTAAGCTAACAATTAAATTAAACAAATTTGTATGAAACATCTGCCTACAATGGTAACTCAAATCACTTATTAGGCAAATTTAAAAGGGAATGGAAAGAGTTTACCATGGTGGGGTGTCTCCCACCTAGCACTTTTAGTTTAAGTCCTTAAGTTGGACATTTTGAGATGCTTATTGTCATGGTGGCTTATGTTTGTACTCATCCTTGAATCTCCAAGGATCTTTGCTCCTCAATTGGTTGACAGAATTTCCAACCATATTCATTAAACTTGGGCAAAGTTCTACCCAAGATATGAGTCCCCATAGTTGGTCTTTACATAGCGAACCGGGATCCCATATCTTATCTTCACACCCGTCTTCGATTCGATCTTCGTACATTTTCTTTCCTGGTGGTTGACATATAGAATTCTCAAAGAAGCTTCCAAACAACTTCCGAGACCCATGCAATTTGGTTCTACACCAACCATTGTTCTCGAATGTTGAGCTTACAACCATCATGAGCTTAGAATGATGTTTCCAACCACTGCACAACTCTCTTATACTTTTAACTCCACAAAGAGCTCTAAGTTGACCATCATTTTCAATTAAACCATATTCAAGTGAGAAATTAAAGCTAAGGGATAAGAGTTTTACCCACTTGAATGTTGTATTGAGTGGTGACTTGGGAAGGGAGGCTTCCCCACACTTAGACCATGCAAGGTTTACTTCCTTGTGCTCTTCTTTAGTTGTTTCCACCTCTTCACAATTCCCTTCACTTTCAACCTCATCTTCTTTGTTACGTGGCTTGGTGTTATCTTCAAGAGCTTCTTCTTGTTCAATGAGAGCCGATTCAACTTTGGATAGAAATTCATTGATGAACAAGGTCATCTCTTGATCGACCTCCTCATATTCTTCAATTTCAATATACACCATGCCAACGTTTTCCTCTTGGTAGCTCTCTTTCTCATTGCTCACCAAGGGTATGGGAGGTTGTGCACACTCGTTTATACTTTCAACTCCATGTCCAATGGGAGGGGATTCCATTGTAGAGAGAAATGCATCCATGATTGAATCCATTTCTTGATAAACCGCTTCCAAGTTTCCAACGATGATATGTCTTGGAGATTGCGCGCCCTCCTCAACATCAATATCAAGCTTCTTGGAAGAGTTCTTCATGATGCTACATTCCCATGGACTTTCAACATCTCCTAGATCTTCAACCACTTCTCCCCTTTCTTCAATGATCATAGGCTTCTCTAATTGTTCCAACACAAAATTTGACTCCTCCTTTTCCACCGAATTTTCTAATTTCTCCTTCATGCTTTGCTCTTCTTTTGACTTTTCACATGGGGTCACGGAAGTACCTTGAGTATTCAAGCATTGGTGGGCTAAAGTGTGCACCACCTTGGTCAAATTGGTTACAAACTCAAGTGTATCCCGCTTCATGGCTTCTTGTCCTTGGAGTAACAAAGTGAGAGGCTCGTCTATTGGGGCTTGGGGTGAATATGGAGGTTCATTATTTTGAAGAGAGGATTCATAGTAGGAAGGTGGTTCTTCTTGGTAAAGGTATGGAGATGGTGAGATTTGAGGTGGTTCTTGGTAGTGATCTTGATAGGGTGGTGGTTCTAAGGGTTCTTGCTCATAATGGCCATAAGGATATGGTGTGGATGATTGGTTATATGATGGATATGGATCATAGGGTGGTGTTTGGTGATGAAAGGCTTGTGAGAATGGTAGAGGTTCATGTTGAGGATGCGATTCATAGGCATATGGTGGTGGTGCTTGGAAGTCACAAGGTGATTCACCATAGCCATTGAATTGGCATGCATTAGGATGGAAATTATACCTATAAGTATCCGGAGGTTGTTGCCAATAGGAGTGATCAATTCCTTGAGGCTCTTCCCATCTTTTTTGGTTCCATCCATGGTACATGTTGCCATTAAAGTCCACATTTCCTACAACACACTTAGAACCAAACTCAAAGCCAAAGTGGTGAGAATTCATAATGAGAGAATCAAAATAAAACTAACAAAAATTAAGAAACAACAAAAGATAAACCTATTCACAATATTCACATATGTACAATAACCAATAACATAACACCATTGCTCATCCCCGGCAACGGCGCCATTTTGACGATTTGGATTTTTGACGGTTTAGAATTTCACAAGTGAAATCTCGTTGCAAGTATAGTTTCTAAACTAATCACTAATCCTTTCATACAAAAAGTTGTTTGTCACTAAAACAAACCCCTAAAATTTATAAACCGAAGTATTGGACCTCGGGTCGTTCTCCCTAGGAATTACAATAAAGTGTCTTGTTATTGATTATGAGTTATTTTGGGGTTTGGGGTTAGGGGCATGAAAAGTAAATGGCAATGGAAATAATTAAAAAGCATGTTTTTATACTTAAGCACAATCATGGAAGAGATAACAAAACCATGCTAATTCTTAGGCTAAATGTGACAAAAGGTTATCAAAATGTTCTAAATTCAAGGCAAAACAAACCGTCAAATTGGGGTTTGTCAGAGACCACTTCATCAAGCCGAACGGAATCATCTCACTCCCGACCTTCGTGGGGCAAGGGCAGAGGCGAAGGACGGTGATGGCCGATTTTGTAATCTTACGAGATTCCACAGCTTACAACATCATCTTGGGGAGAAAAACCATCAACGATCTGGGGGCTGCTATTAGTACGAAGCTGCTCGTGATAAAGTTTGTTGCTGATGACGGATCCGTAGAATCCATCAGAGGAGACTGGGAAACGGCGGTCGCCTGCAACCACGCCAGCCTCTCTCTCAGGAAAAAGTCCAAAGAAGCATTGGGGGTCTTCCTTGCCGACCTGGACGCCAGGATAGATGACAAGCCCAGACCTGAGCCGGAAGGGGATTTGGAAAAATTTAGGGTCGGTGATGGGGACGAGAAGTTCACGTTCATAAACAGAAACCTTCCTTATGAATTAAAAGAACCTTTGATGGAGATGATCAGAGCCAATGCCGACCTCTTCGCTTGGACGCCAGCCGATATGCCAGGGATAGATCCCCAGCTCATGTCACACCATTTGGCCGTCAAACCAGAAGCCAAGCCAGTGGCCCAGAGGAAGAGAAAGATGTCACAGGAAAGGACAGAGGAGGTGGCCAGGCAGGCGGCCAGCCTCCTTGAAGTAGGGTTCATCCGGGAACTGGACTACTCGACCTGGCTGTCGAACGTAGTTTTGGTGAAGAAACACAATGGGAGGTGGAGAATGTACGTAGATTACTCCGACCTCAATAAGGCATGTCCTAAGGACTGCTACCCCCTGCCCAACATTGACGCACTCGTCAACGCAGCGGCGGGATACCGGTATCTGAGCTTCATGGATGCCTACTCAGGGTACAACCAGATACCGATGCACCGACCCGACGAGGAAAAAACGGCGTTCATAACGCCAGGAGGGACCTATTGCTACAAAGTAATGCCATTTGGTTTGAAAAATGCTGGCGCCACATACCAGAGATTGATGAACAAGATATTCAGTGAGCTTATAGGAAAGACAGTGGAGGTCTATGTGGACGACATCCTCGCAAAAACCACACGACCCGACGATCTCCTGAGCGACCTGCGGGGCGTATTTGCATCCCTCCGGCAACACGGCATGAGGCTTAACCCGCTCAAGTGCGCCTTTGCCATGGAGGCTGGAAAATTCCTGGGGTTCATGATCACCCAAAGAGGAGTAGAAGCCAACCCCGAGAAGTGCCAAGCGATTCTCCAGATGAAGAGCCCGGGTTGTCTCAAAGATGTCCAACGATTGGCGGGAAGACTGACAGCTTTATCCCGTTTCCTCGGTGCATCGGCAGCAAAAGCCCTACCCTTCTTCAATCTGATGAAAAAGGGAATGGCATTCGAATGGACCCCAGCGTGCGAGGAAGCATTCAACCACTTCAAGGAGATCCTAGCAACACCTCTGGTGCTCGGGAAGCCCAAGGCCGGAGAATCACTCTACCTATACCTGGCAGTAACAGAGGAAGCACTTGCAGCAGTACTCGTAAGAGAAGAAGGGAAAGCTCAACAGCCAGTCTACTTCGTGAGCAGGGCTCTACAAGGAGCCGAGCTGAGGTACAGCAAACTGAAAAAACTGGCGTTGACACTCCTAACTTCCTCCCGAAGGTTAAGGCAATACTTCTAGGGCCACCGTATAGTCGTGAGGACGGATCATGCAATTCACCAAGTACTCCAAAAACCCGATTTGGCGGAAGGATGATGACATGGGCCGTCGAGCTTTCCCAATATGACTTGCAGTATGAGCCCTGACACGCAATCAAGGCCCAGGCAATGGCAGACTTTTTGGTCGAGGTAACGGGTGATCCCCCCGAGAAAACGGGCACACGGTGGAGGCTCCACGTGGACGGGGACTCCAACCAAACGTCCGGGGGAGCAGGGGTCATCTTAGAAAGCCCGGCAGGAGTCATCTACGAGCAATCGACCAAGTTCGAGTTCCCTGTGTCGAACAATCAAGCGGAATATAAAGCTCTCTTAAGCGGACTAACACTAGCGCAGGAAGTCAGGGCAACGAAGGTCGAAGTATGCAGTGACTCACAGGTCATCACCTCACAAGTAAACGGAAGCTACCAAGCCCGGGACCCCCTCCTGCAAAAATACGTGGAAAAGGTTAAAGAAATGACAGGTCAGTTCCAAGAGGTCATGATCCAACACGTCCCAAGAGAAAGGAACACACGGGCGGACCTCCTGTCTAAACTAGCGAGCACGAAACCAGGAGCGGGTAACTGGTCTCTCATCCAAAGCATGGTGAACGAGCCAACGGTCGCCCTCCATTTGACGGAGTCAAGCCCCTTGTGGTTGGACCCCATCACAAACTTCCTGGAACTCGGCAAGTTACCTGACGATGAGAAAGCGGCCAAAACATTGAGAAGGGAGGCGGCCAGATATGCAATCATACAAGGGCAATTGTTCAGAAAGGGGCTCAGCCAGCCCCTATTGAAGTGCTTGCACCCCGACCAGACCAACTATGTACTTAGAGAAGTCCACGAGGGATGTTGCGGCCACCATATCGGGGGCAAAGCCCTAGCGAGGAAGCTCATCCGAGCTGGATACTACTGGCCATCAATGATGAAGGACTCCAGGGAATTTGTTAGAAAGTGCGTAAAGTGTCAACAAAATGCCAATTTCCACAAGGCGCCGGCCTCCGAGCTGAGCCTTCTGACGACTACACGACCTTTCGCTCAATGGGGAGTCGACCTTCTAGGACCTTTCCCGGTTAGCCCAGGACAGGTCAAATATCTCATAGTGGCCATCGAATACTACACCAAATGGATAGAGGCTGAGCCGCTGGCCAGCATATCCTCCTCTAATTGCAGGAAGTTCATGTGGAGACAGGTGATAACCCGGTTCGGCATCCCGGAGGTCGTCATCTCGGATAATGGAACACAATTCACTGACAAGAAGTTCACGGAGTTCCTCACCGGCCTAGGGGTAAAGCAAAAGTTTTCCTCAGTTGAACACCCCCAGACAAACGGACAAGTAGAGTCCGCGAACAAGGTCATCTTACTTGGCCTCAAGAAACGCCTAGACAACAAGAAAGGCGCTTGGGCCGACGAGCTCGCTTCGGTCCTGTGGTCCTACCGAACAACCGAGCAAAGCGCTACGGGGGAAACCCCTTTTCGCCTAACATATGGGGTCGAAGCCGTGATACCCGTCAAAATCGGCGAACCGAGCCCACGGCTACTGCTCGCAGGTGTAGACGAAGCGGTAGAAAAGGACCTGGTGGAGGAGACGAGGGAGATGGCCCATTTGTCAGAAACAGCGTTGAAACAAAGAATAGCCCTGCGCTACAACGCTAAAGTCCTCAGGAGGGATTTTGGGGAAAGAGACCTCGTTCTGCGACGCAACGACATCGGTCTGCCGACCTCTGGAGAAGGAAAGCTGGCGGCAAATTCGGAAGGTCTCTACAGAATTAGAGAAGTGCTTGGCAAGGGTGCCTACAAGCTCGAGAGACTTGACGGCAAAGAAATCCCTAGAACGTGGAATGCAGGTAACTTGAGAAGGTTCTACTCCTAACTCGGGCAAACCGACCAGGAGGCCTAACGGACTCATGTATGCTTGCTCTGTTCACGTTAATTTTTAGTCACTTTTTAGCTATTTACTCTTATCGAATACTTGCCATATTAACAAGCTTGCCTAGCTGACGATTAATTTCCACTTGTCAAAATATTCTCCTACTTATCTGTTGCTTCCCAATATGCGTTTCATACGATTGCGTCCTAAAACGGTAGTCCGGGACTGATCACCCCGGGAGCCAGATGGACCATAGCTATAATTAACACGGCGACAACACGACCAAATCAGTCCGAATCGCTACCAACGTGAAAACGACAAAACGGGCACAAGCAATGAGCCCACCCCAAAAAGGCGGTAACAAAAATAATACGACGAGAAAGGCGAAAGATAGTAACGACCACTCGGCTAAACGACTAACTTAACATAAACGTTACGAAGTATCAAACTACAAAACATGCAACAAATGTTCAACAAATCTACATCAAAATGTTTAAGTTATAAGAAGTCACTTCCTAGGCATGTCGACAATCTTGCCGTCTTGGATCATTTTGAAGACCCCAATAGCCGATGTGTCGAAGTCGAGAGCCACGATCTTCACTTGGGCTTTCAGAGCATCTTCAGTCATAGAATTAGCGTTCTTCCCTTGCTCTTTGGTCGCTTTCAGCTTCTTCCGGAGCTCCTCGACCTCGACTTTAGCGGCTTTAGCCGACGACACGGCCTGGTCGCGCTCTTTCTCCAAGACCGCCACCTGACCCTGAGCGGCGTTCAGCTGGCTCTCCAAAGTCATCTCCCGCTGAGCTAAACGGGCCACCGTCTCATCGGAAGCCTTCAATTTTTCCTCGGCAGATGTCGTCTTTTCCTCGGACGCCTTGAGCTTCTCCCCCATCTCGGACAACTGGCTCTGTAGCAGCTCAACCTGCACCTTGAAGTCATTGTTTACCTTGACAGAGGACTCGAGCTTCCTCCGGAGGGCCTGCATTCCCGACAACTCAAACTCAACCTTTCGAGCTATCACGGCCCCCCGGAGCAAAGTCCGGTACATCCATCTCGCCTAACCGGCCAGGTCAGTTCCATGAAAATGCTCCTCCGTCCCAGGGATCAGCTGCGAGTCGATAAAGGTTGTGGCATCGAAATTTCTCTCCATGATGGTGAGAGTCCCCTCCAGGCTCGCAGACGCCCTCCGCCTTTTAGGGGTGTGGATGAGTTCCACATCGTCATCTTCCTGATGGGCAGAGGACGAATGCCCGCCAACGATGACCTCGGGAGGGGGAGAAGCCTGCGCCCCTTCTGGTTTCTTGCCCAACATGTTGGTATCCTGGGGAGGGGGCACAGTCTGGTCCTCCTTCTCCCCAGAAGGGCCACCCGAGTTCCCGATGTCTTTCTCCTCGGCCTTCTCTTCATCGCTTTCCTCGAAGAAGGTCTTCATCAGGTTCTCAAGACCCGTCACTGTAGTAGACATCTCCACTGCAGCAAACAAACAAACACATCAGTCGTTAGATCGCGCAAAGTCAACAGTAATAAACAACACAAAAAATACAAAGCAAGACGACTCACGGATATAGCTCCTGGCGGCCTCCCGTTCACCCATGAGGAGATGGGGATTCACGGGGTTCTTTTCAAAAAGAGCAAATAGCACATCGGCTATTCTCTTATCTACCGAGGACATCCTCTTATACGTCACTTTAATAAAAGGATTCGACCCCGCCCCAAAACTCCAATAAGTGGGGATGAGGCGTTCCCCCTCTAAAGACAACCAAAAGGGGTGGCGACCTTTAACGGGGCGGACTTTGAAAAATTTATCTTTAAACCCGTGGTAGGAGTCCTCGAACAGACCAAATATTCTCCTACCCTGGGCAGACCGGAAAGAGAGGAACCCTTTCTTCGCTTTCCCTTGTTTGGAAGGGTTGGTAAGATTGAAGAAGAAAAGGAAGACATCCACCGACACCGGCAGCTCGAAATACTCGCAAACCATCTCAAAATAGCGGATAGAAGTCCAGCTGTTCGGATGGAGCTGTGACAGCGACACGGATATCCGATACAAGAGCGACATCTGGAACTCGGAAAACGGAAGGCGAACCCCGACCTGGGTAAACATGGATTTGTAAAACCAAATCCAGTCGGTGATCTGGGGAGAGTGAAGATTGATCTCGTACAGCCGCTCATGGGGGGCAGACACGGAGGTCTCATAATTGGCCTCTTCGTCTGTTCCCCCGCACAAGTACCCGGCTTGCCGGAACACCGTCAACTCCGCCAGATCCATCTGGTTCGGCGAGTCCTTTACATCCGAGGTTACCCAAGCGTACGGATCATAGCTCGCCGTGGAAGGGGAAGCCCGGGAGACGACACGTGGCATACCTACAGCGGGGTACCATTCCGTT
Organism: Arachis ipaensis; assembly: GCF_000816755.2. Lineage (NCBI taxonomy): Eukaryota > Viridiplantae > Streptophyta > Magnoliopsida > Fabales > Fabaceae > Arachis > Arachis ipaensis. The sequence goes on along the minus strand of NC_029785.2, from coordinate 124,772,382 downwards.
AGTCTACGAGGTCAGGAGTCCGGGGAAACCTAAAAACTATACCCTTTCCACTCAATCATGACCAAATACAGCTAAGAACTATACCAATCGCACAAATCACCTAGAAACCTATCCAAGAATTGTACCCCTCCCCCAACACATCTACCTAGCATCAAATGGCCACATAACAGCAAAAATGGCGAAGCTAATACATACAACAAGCATGCGAGAACGAAACAGGAAATAGAAGGATTCTAGAATTACCTGAATTGATTGCAGGATCTTGAAAGTGAAGGAAGAGGCACAGAGACGCTCGAACAAGAAGGTTTGGATATCAGGGAGAGAAGAAAATGGGAATAGTGAAAGTGGGAGCAAAGGAAATAAGAAACTGTTTAAAAACCGCTGCATAAAGCGCGAAAAGGCCAGGGGTAAAATGGTCTTTGCGCGCGGGGTTTTTCGTAACCCATTATGAGAATTTAATGCTCAGCGCGAAGAACGAAGCAACAAAATGGTCGCCTCAGCAACCAAGAGACACGCGCGCAGGGGGCACGTCCCTCCCACGGTCAGCCGACCCGACGACAACACACGAACGAAGAAATCACGCGCCACCAATGTCCCTCACGACCATCACTGGCGCATCGGGGGCACTGTTACGGCCTGGCCCAGAACCCCTACGGGTCGGCCCGATCCGGACGCCACCCGGTCCGGATATACGCCCCGCAACCGACCCGGACACGCGTCCATGATAGCTCATGAGCAGCTGTGGGACAACGTCCCTAGAAACATGGGCCTGTTCTCATCGGGCCCACCTCTGACAGGTATATAAGGGGAAGACTTGCTCTTCCCCCAAGGTACGTCACATATCACACTACCTCTTCCGCCTGCACATTTACTGACAAGAAGAGTAAAATCAAAACATGATAAAATAGCTTGCCATCTTGAAAATATTTGTTTTGAAACCAAATTTTTTACATCATTTTTCAAAACGCTTGGAGCTGCTTTACAACCAGTTCTTATTATAAATGTTTTATTAAATAAATCTTCCTGAAATTTTGAAACACATAATACTATGGCAAGTATTTTTTTAACTGTTGCATAATTCTTTTGAGCCTGGTTCTAAATTCTTGAATAATATTTTACTATTTGCTCTTTTGAGCTATTAGGAGGTATTTGTTTAAGAATTCCTTCATATCCTAATTCTGATGCATTTGTTTCTACAATTAATTTATCCAATGGATCTAGTATACTTATATAGGGTATTTCTTTTATCGCATTTTTTATTTTTATTATTATAAAAGTCATTTCTTCTGTCCATGGAGGTAGATTTTTTCTTAGTCTCTTATAAAGAGGTTCGCATGTGTCTCTTATTCCAGGTAGAAATTCTGCCACATAATTTAAACATCCCAAAAATCTTTGTAATTATTTTTTGTTAGTTATTTCATTTAGGAAATTATCTGCAAATTTAATGGCTCTTTTAATAGGTACTATAGTCCCTTAATAGATTTCATATCGTAAGAATCTTACTTTAGTTATAAAAAATTTCATTTTCTTTTCTGATAAAACTAATCTTTGTTCTTTTATAATATTCATAAATTTTTCTAGGTGATATATATGCTGATTTATCCCTTTTGAATATACTAATACGTCATCAAGATATACTATAGTAAATTTTATATGCAGATAAAATATATTATTCATTATTTCTTGGAATTTGTTCGGAGTATTTTTTAATCGTTGAGGCATTACATTCCATTCATAATGTCTGAAGGGTACTATAAAAGATGTTTTATATCTATCTTCCTCTTACTGCAATCTGATAATATCCTGATTTCAAATCAAATTTTGAAAAGATATTTGTTTTATTTAATCTTTTAATTAAATCACTTTTATTTGGTAAGAGATACCTAATCCATTTTAGTACCTTGTTAAGAGGTTTATAATTGATGACTAATCTTGGAGCACCTCTTTCTATTTCAGATGCTTTCATCACATAGAAGCATGTACAGCTCCTGGGTGATTTTGAAGGCCTTATTAGTCCCTTATCTAAATATTCTTGTATTTCTTTTTTACAATATTCTAGATATTCTTTATTCATATGTATTGGTTTTGCCTTTGTTGGTATATCTTTTTAATTAAATCCATCTTCATATGGTAAAGATATTTCATGTAATTTTCTATGATGAAAAGCTTTGGGGTTTAGGCTACATAGTTCTTTTTTAATTTTTTCTTCAATTCCTTTTATTTTATTTTGTATTTAAGGAGTTTGTAATTGTTCTTCTATTCTTTTGTATATAACTTCTTGATTTAAATAGTTAATTTGTCTTGTTTTTCTTTCTATAACAATAATTTGGATTGGTAGGTGTTGTAAAATTTTCTCTTGGTTTAAGTAGTTAATTTGTCTTGTTTCTTTTTCTATAATATTAACTTGTGTAGATAGACATTGTAACATATTGAGTTCATGTTGTTTTGGTTTAGTTACGGACTCACACGGTCCAGCCCAACAACACGGCGAGTCGGGAACACCGCCCCGACCCAAAGCCCGCATCACCCTCCAAACGACGAGGAAACCCGACAGGTCGGTCCCCTGCGCCCGACCCAAAGCGCGTGCGACCTGCCACCACGGCTTATCACCACGCCCAGAAAAACGGTCGGGTCGGTATCCTCGGGGCAGCACCCGAAGTCTGAAACGACCTGCTCTTACCACGTGGATAGGGACAGCTCACAAGCGTCCTGACCTGTGGGCTAGGTCATTTATGGGCCTATCCAGCACAGTATATAAGGGGAGAGGTCAGCTCTCCCCCCGACGTACACATCATCTTACCTAATTTGGCTATCATCTCGTACAGATACTGACTTGATCGTCGGAGTGTCCTTGCAGGTGGCCACCCCCTTTTTCATCCGTTCTACCATCGGTTTCGCCAGTCCCCAGCTCGAGCCTGCGAACCCGCTCCAAGTCGCTCCAGGGTTTCGCCCTCTCATCCTTCCACCATCACCAAACCCGTCGAGTAATCGGCATCCTCAGGTAACGAATATTGGCGCCGTCTGTAGGGACCCCGGAACAGACATGGAGCGACTTCCCACATCAGAAGAGCTCCGCGAAGGAGGCGGGGCCGCCTGAGCAGGGCAAGTTCGACAGCTCGTACTGGCCAACAGCCACGATCTTCCGTGCAACCAAACCAACCAATCTACACTAAGACTCCCAAAAGGCATCCTTTCGGAGGAACGGGAGCCGACAGCGCCAAGATCATGCAAGAGCTCAAAAACAAAGTACAAAACCTTGAAAGGGAGTTGGCAGCGAGGAGTTGATCCCAAGCTGACGTCAGCCGACCCCACGATGACGCCAGCCGATCCCGCACCCACACCCGCTGCCCCTCCCGAAGATACGAGAATAGAGAAAGGAGCCTAACAAAGCGCGACGAGGCGCATACACAGGCGACCTCTTGACCTACCCAAGGCAGGTCCGAGAGCCACGGGGAGTCCCAAAGAGGGAAAGCCAAGAAGCAACAGGAACCAATCAGCATGGGAGCCACTCCTTTCCACCCCTCGATCCTCAAGGTTCGGCTTCCGAAGAATTTCGACAAGCCAACGGACATGAGGTACGATGGGACAAAGGATCCCCAAGAGCACCTCACAGCTTTTTAAGCAAGGATGAATTTGGAAGGAGTAGGTGACGTGGTCAGGTGTCGAGCATTCCCTGTGATGCTGGCCGGCCCAGCAATCCGATGGTTCAACGCACTCCCACAAGAATCCCTGGGTGCATCAAAGACGTGCAGCGACTCACCGGAAAGCTCACGGCCCTATCCCGGTTCCTCGGTGCCTCGACAGAAAGGGCCATCCCATTCTTCAACTTAATGAAGAAAGGAATCGCCTTCGAGTGGACCCCGGCATGCGAAGAAGTGTTTAGCCACTTCAAAAAGATACTCTCAGAACCTCCCGTACTCAGCAAACCTAGAGAAGGGAAACCCCTGTACTTATACCTAGCTGTGACCACACAAGCCATGGCTGCAGTCCTTGTCCGAGAAGAAGACAAGACTCAACACCCAATATACTTCATCAGCAAAGTACTCCAAGGGGCGGAGTTGAAATACACCAAGTTGGACAATTTGGCTTACGCCCTACTAACCTCATCCAGAAGATTAAAACAGTACTTCCAAGGGCACGTGATCATCCTAAGAACCGACCAGGCCATTCGGCAGGTCCTCTAGATACCCGACCTCGCGGGAAGAATGATGGCGTGGGCAATAGAGCTGTCCCAATATGACTTGCAATACGAACCCAGGCAAGCAATTAAAGTCCAAGCCATGGCAGATTTCCTGGTAGAGGTCACAGGGGAGGCCCCCAACATACCAAACACACGGTGGAAACTCCACGTCGATAGAGCATCCAACCAAACGTTCGGAGGGGCTGGGATCATTCTTGAGAACTCGGCAGGAGTAGCTTATGAACAATTGATCAAGTTCGATTTCCCAATCTCCAACAATTAGGCAAAATACGAAGCCCTGATAAGAGGGTTAGTATTAGCCAAAGAGGTCGGAGTATTAAGAGTAGAAGTTAGTAGCGACTCCTGGATCGTCACCTCTCAGATAAATGGCAGCTACCAAGCCAGGAACGCGCTTCTACAAAAATACCCGGAAAAGGTAAAGGAGCTATGCAAAAGCTTTGTGGAAGTCATAATTCAGCATGTCCCTAGAGAGAGAAATGCTCGAGCCGACCTCCTCTCCAAACTAGCAAGCACCAAGCCCGGGATAGGAAACAGATCCTTAATCCAAGGGCTAGCAACTGAACCTGCAATCATCCTGTGCGCAACCCAAATACCGAACCCCTCCTCTTGGATAGATCCTATCCTTCGATATTTGGAGCATGGCAAAACTTCTGAGAATGAGAAAGAAGCGCAAAACACCAGAAGGGAAGCCTCCAAATATGTGATCATACAAGGACAACTGTACAAACGAGGGCTCCACCAACCCTTACTCAAATGCCTACGCCCCGACCAAATGGACTACGTCCTAAGCAAAGTCCATGAGGGATGTTGTGGTCACCACATCGGAAGAAGATCGTTGGCAAGAAAGATCATCAGAGCAGAATATTACTGGCCCACAATGATGTCGGACGCCTAGGAGTTCGTCAAAAAATGCAAAAAATACCAGGAAAACGCCAATTTCCACAAAGCTCCACCTGAAGAACTTTGCCTGATGATGGCCCCCCGACCTTTCGCCCAATGGGGAGTCGACCTCTTAGGACCGTTCCTGCCTGGGCCTGGACAAGTAAAATACTTGATAGTAGCCATAGACTACTACACCAAATGGGTAGAAGCGGAACCACTAGCTAGCATATCTTCAGCGAATTGCCAAAAATTCATGTGGAGGCAAGTGGTCACCAGGTTCAGAATCCCAAAAACCGTCATATTAGATAATGGGACACAGTTCATCGACAAGAAGTTCAAAGAATTCCTAGCAGGACTGGGAATCAAGCAAAAGTTCTCCTCAGTCGAGCACCCTCAAACCAACGGCTAGGTAAAGGCAGCCAACAAAGTCATCTTAAACGGGCTAAAGAAGCGACTTGAAGGAAAGAAGGGCTCATGGGCAGATGAGCTAGCCTCAATCTTATGGTCCTACAGAACCTCCCCCCAATCATCTACTGGCGAAACCCTCTTCCGACTCACATACGGGGTCGACACAGTCATCCCAGTCGAAATCGGGGAGCCGAGCCCAAGGTTTCTCCTCGGAGGGGGAAGCGAGGTAGTCGAAAAGGACCTGATTGATGAAACAAGACAAATGGCACATCTAACAGAGACAGCAATCAAGAAAAGGATAGCCCTAAGGTACAATGGCAAAACACTAAGAAGAAGTCTTGAAGAAGGCGACTTGGTCTTACGACGCAACGACATAGGTCCACAAACCCCGGGAGAAGAAAAATTGGCCGCGAACTGAGAGGGTCCCTACAGGGTAAGAGAAGTCCTCGGAAAGGGTGCCTACAAGTTGGAGAGGTTGGATGGAAACAAGGTACCGAGAACATGGAACATGGCAAACCTAAAGAGGTTCTACTTATAAGAAGAAGCAACCACACGATCTAACGACCTCGACCCCTCCACTTTGACTTCCTTTGCATTCCTTTTTTCCTATCCCATCTCTTTCACTTGATTATGTATTACACCACCTTCTTTTTTTTAATTTCTACATATGCATATAGAATAAGTTTGTCTTTTTACAAGATTTACGTCAAAAATGACAAAACGACAACGAACGGTCGACCTAACGGAAACCCGGGACTGATCACCCCGGAAACCAAAGGGACCCAGAGAAAAAAACAACTCAAAGAGACAAGCAACAAAAACGGTAAATACCATAAAAATGGTAAACCAAAAGGCTGCGACGGCCCGGGTAAGCAAAAACAATAATAATAAAGGCAAAGCCACGATGGCCCGAGCAAGCAAGCAATAACAGAAAACGGCCTAATCAAAATAAAGTGCCAAAGTGTTCATTACAACTAAAAGGCGCCTTAAACAGGCCCAAAGATAAAAACAAATTACAAAAAGTAAGGCAAGGAGTACAAAAAGCTTAAAGAAGTAACCATCTCAAGGCTTGAGGATATCAACAATCTTCCCATTCTCAACTGTCTTGAGAGCTCCAAGCTGAGAAAGTTTGAGATCGGGAGCCAGCATGGCCACCTGAAGCTTAATCCCCTCCTTGGTCAGCTTCACAGCCTCCCGGGTCCCCTTTGCAATCTCCTTATTTTTCTTCTTCAAAGCAGATATCTCCTGACGAGCAGTCTCTGCCGAGCTCTCCGCCAATTTCAGCTTTTCCTCTAATTCCTTAACCTTCTTCTCAGCAGCGGCAGTCTCACCACGAGAAGTATTCAAATCCTTCATCAAGGCAAGGTCCCGATCCACCAGCCTGTTGATCTCTTTGGCATCCTCCTTAGCCTTCTTCTCCTGCTTAGACAACTTTGTCTTCAGAGACTCCTCCCGAGATCTTGAATCTGTCAGGTCTTTCTGGGAGTTCTGAAGTTTCCCTTCCAAAATATGATAATTTCCCAAGACAGGTTCCACCTTCTTGGCAATAGCAGCAGCTCGAAGAAGGCTGCAATAGATCCACCTCGCCTGGCCAGAGAGGTCAGCATCCCGAAAAAACTCTTCAGTACCAGGAAGCAACTGGGACTCGATGAAACCCCCAGTATCGAAGTTCTTTTCCATAACAGAAAGGGCCTTCCCGGAGTCCCGCTTCCTCTTCTTCGGGTTGCCAACGGCCTTTAAGTCGTCATCACCAAACCCCAGATCCTCCTCGTCAAAAGAGACCTCCGCCTCCACACTTGGGTTCCCCAAGGCATTCTCAGGAGGAATCTCCACCTTCTCCAGCTGACCTTGGTCAGCCCCGTCAACCCGACCACTGCCCTCCTCGGCATCCTCCTGGTCCTGACTCACCGAAGGAGTCGCCGAATAATCCTCACCACCACCATCACCCTCTTTGATGAGGTTCATCAAGTCAGCCAGGGTAGTCTTCCCGCCAGCCATGGAAACTGCAAGCAAAAAGCAAATGTGTGAGCAATAGAAGAAGCAAACACTAAAAAGTACAAGAAAAATAAAGAACTCACCAACATACGACCGACCGGTCTCCTGGTCCCCCATAACCATATGAGGGTTAAGGTTTTTCTCACCAAAAATGGCCAACAAGATGTCGGTGATGT
>NC_029785.2:124763224-124764658 GCF_000816755.2 Arachis ipaensis | reverse complement strand
AGTAATCAGATCCCGCCCCAAAACTCTAGTAAGTCGGGATCCGCCTTTCCCCTTCGGCAGTAAGCCAGAAGGGCTGATGACCCTCAACCGGTCTGACCTTGAAAATAGTGGACTTGAAACCATGAAAGGAGTCCTCAAAAAGGCCAAAGATCCTGCGACCTTGTTGGGCCCTGAAGGACATATACCCCTTCTTTGTCTTCCCCTGTCGAGAAGGGTTTATAAGAAGGAAAAGGTAGAGAAAAACGTTCACAGAGATCAGAAGCTCCAGATACTCACAAACCATCTCGAAACATCGGATGGCAGCCCAGCTGTTTGGATGCAGTTGCGACGGAGCAACATCACAACGGTTTGGCAAGCCCATGACAAAAGGAGAAAAGGGTAAGCGAACCCCCAAGGTCGTGAACATGGGTTCATAAACCCACAACCAATCAACAACTCGTGGAGCTAACAGGTTCTTTTGGCAAACACGCTCCCGACCAGCAGGAACATAAACTTGGTACAACGCTTCCTCGGGGCCACCTCCACACAAGATCCCAGCCTGACATAGATCCTGGAGGCTCTCCTTCGTGACCTTGGAAGGGGTGTCCCTCACGTCGGAAGTAACCCAGGCATAGTGATCAACGAAATCGGCTAGCGGACGCTGAGCCTGATTGGGAAGTACGAGGCACTCGGCCATACCTACAGTGGGGGCACCACTTAGTCAGAACGGGGGGTCGGAAACCCTTAAAGCAGTAAAACAAGCCGCAACCAAAACCACTCCGTAAGACACCCCTACGCTAACCCAGAAACTTAAACTAAACCCAGAAAAATCCAGTGGCGCCCCCTCTAAAGGAAGAAGCAGCAAAAAGCAAAAGAATCCCAGGCATGCACAAAAAACGCATGAAGGCACCAAGGGAAACTAGAAAAAGAGAAAAAACTGTAACAGCGTACCAGGAAAATGCAGAATCTGGAAAAGTTGAAGGAGAAATCCAAAAGAACCGAAGCAGCAGCAAGAACAGGGAAGAGAACAAAAGCAGCAGTAGCACAAGGAAATAGAAGAAGAAGAAAAGAAGAATAGAATTATGAGGAAGTTGAAAATTAAAAAAGCAAAAAGCGTAACTGCCGAGGAGGAGCGCCAAAAGACAGGGGCACATTCATCATTTTGTGCAAATTTCAAATCATGAAATGATGGGCATTTAATGCCCAGCGCGGAAGCCAAGGAGGCAACACTCAGGGAAAAGCGAGATGACCACGCGTGGGAAACACGAACGGCATCAGCGAGCTTTTGAGAAGAAGGATACATCCCGACTTGGCGAGTAAGTCAAACGCGCCCAGTCACGAGCTTCACACCTCAAGACTGACGCGTTGGGGGCACTGTTACGGACTCACACGGTCTAGCCCAACAACACGGCGGGTCAGGAACACCGCCCCGACCCAAAGGCCGCATCACCCTCC
>NC_029785.2:124754659-124763174 GCF_000816755.2 Arachis ipaensis | reverse complement strand
CCGACCCAAAGTGCGTGCGACCAGCCACTACGGCTTATCACCACACTCAGAAAACCGGTCGGGTCGGTATCCTCGGGGCAGCACTCGAAGCCCCGACCCGAAGTCCGGAACGACCTGCTCCATCCACGTGGACAGGGACAGCTCACAAGCGTCCTGACCTGTGGGCTAGGTCATTTATGGGCCCATCCAGCACAGTATATAAGGGGAGAGGTCAGCTCTCCCCCGGAGGTACACATCATCTTACCTAATTTGGCTGTCATCTCGTATGGGCACTGACTTGATCGTCGAAGTGTCCTTGCAGGTGGCCACCCCCTCTCTCATCCGTTCTACCACCGGTTTCGCCAGTCCTCAGCTCGAGCCCGCAAACCCGCTCCAAGTCGCTCCAGGGTCTCGCCCTCTCATCCTTCCACCATCACCCGACCCGTCGAGTACCCGAAATCCTCAGGTAACGAACAAGTAAGAAATTCAAAATGAACAGGATGATTTGGAATGCGTACACAGGTTATTCCGTCGATGTCGACGTTAAAGGGATATAATAATATAGTAAAAAAATTTCCTAATATGACTTGATGAGATATATTTCTTGCTAAAAAGAATGTAATGGCAAAGCATACTCGATTTTTACAAATTTTTGCTTTAGATAATTTATAGTCTATAGTCATTCTATCATTTTCTGCTTTTAGAACTTTTTCTGTAGTTTTTTCATAATATTTTGTAGGTATTAACCCTTCTTGTATACAATTAACATCAGCTCCTGAATCTCATAGCTATGAAATCAAATTTTTCTTCTCCTATAATTAAGGTTATCGTAGTGAACCACTTTTGGCTTACTAATAAAGTTAGTATATTTATGCAATTTTCTGGTCCCATATTAATATAATTCTCTGGAATTATTATGTTACTAGTCTCTTCTGTTTTATTAATACTATGTTGCAAAGTTTGTTCTTGGATTTTTATTATATTTTCTCATTCTATCTTTAATAATCTATAGTCCATATTAATATTTTGTTGTTTTAATTCTGAAACTTCTCTTTTTAACTTTTTTATCTCTTCTTTAAGAGAATTAAGAGAGACTTCTTCTTGTGGGTTTTTAAACCGATTATAAATTTCTTTTATTTCTATTGGTCTTATTTCTTGCTTACTTTCTTCTTTTTAGTGGAGTATTTTCTAATTGGTTTATAAATTCGTCTCTTAGTGAAGCATTTTCTAACTTGTCAATTATTTTTATTAGCGTAGAAGTCTGTTCTCTAGTAAAAATATTTACAGTTTTTTCACAATTTCTACAGTTACATAATTCTATTCCTAAACAATTATTCTGCTCATCTTTTTCATTATTTTCTTCTGAACTTTCTCCTTCTGACATAAAGTCTAATTGTTGTATAAAATAATTTTCAGTCTCAGAAGAGTCTTCATAAATTGATTCTTCTTCTGATTCTGAGTTAATTAATATAGCTGTCAAAGTATGTTTAATTTCTTTATTTTCTATTTTATTTATCTTTTGTTCTGTTGTACACTTGTTAGTATAATGTCTTTGTTTTTTTTACATTTCTAACTTGTTACTTGTTTTTTCTTATTAGAAGGTTTATGTTTTTCTTTAGGAGTTTTATAGAATTTTTTATAATGTTTCTGCTCATAGTAGAGAGGTTTATATATATTATATCTAGATTTTTTATAGAAAGTTTTCTTTTTAATTTTATGTTGACCACTAGGTGCTTTTTATGGAGTTATTCCATATTGATAACAAAATGTTCCAAGTTCTCTTTTCCCTGTAATAGTTTTTTATTTTATTTTTTGTTGTATCTTGGTATCTGTGCATACTTCGATGCCTGTTTGTACTATTATATTATGCAATTGTCCAAAGGTTAATGAATTATAGGGAATCTAGGTTCCAAACTGTGTTTGTAGTTTTTGTAATACTTTTTCAAAAAATAATTTTGGTAAAGCTACTACGAATCTTTCTTTCCAGAAAGGTGCATGTGCGTCATCTCTTATCATAACTTTTGACATAAAAACATCTTTATACCATCTATAATCAGACATGGTTGGACATCTTAAATTCATTAATTGGGTTTCTATCCTATCTTTAAAAGTACTTGGATCTCCTACAAAATTCTTAATAATGGTATATATTAATGTGAATGTAGCATCTGGTGACTGATCTTCTTGTTTAATGCTATTAATAATTAATTTTTTTTCTTGGATGCTGAGAAAATTATCCCACCAACTTTTTAATTGTCTTGTAAATCCTTGGGTTAACATAATTGCTGCTTCTTTATCGGAGGCTTTTCTCATTTTATAAGTCTTTTCAGCCATAGTCATATTACACATTTGATCTAAAATGGCTTGTTCACTTAATCTATCTATATTCCATTATACTAAGTCTGATCCTGTGAAGTTATTTTGTACTAATTGTGTTCTTTCTTCTAAACCTACATCTACTGGTGATGGTCTAGAGTAATAATTTCTTGTTTTAGGATAATCTCTTTTATGGGATATTTTATTTATTTCTAATTCTTCTTCCTTTTTTAGTGTATTAATTGTCATTTTTTTCCAAGGTTGCGAGAACCGGACCGGTCATTGAACCAGTCAGGTGATAAGTTTAATGGTTCAATAGTTTAACCGGGATCCAACCAGGATTGAACCGTTTCTGCAATTGAACTCTCAACATCATTTTCTGTTAGCCTAACTAAGTAAATCACATAACCATTATTGCTTAATCCATCAATACTTGTGGGATCGACCCTTACTCACGTAAGGTATTACTTGGTACCAAGGTTGCGAGAACCAGACCGGTCATTGAACCAGTCAGATGACAGGTTTAATGGTTCAATGGTTCAATCAGGGTCTAACCGGGGTTGAACCGGTTTTATTAAATATATAATATAATTATTAAAAATTCAATATACAATTTTAAATATACAAATTCAATAAAAATTTCAATCCATCATGATCCTGTTTAATTCTAGAAAAATAGAAAACTTAATATTGAATAACACTCTCATAATCCTGTTTAATACAAGGGTATACTTTCATCATAATCCTCTGCAATATTCAATTCACAATCAAAAGAGGAAAGACAAGCAAATGGCTAAAAACAAAAACAATGAAGGAGAATCAAATCCGTAAACCACATTAAAATAAAGGAAATCTGTCATATGACTTGTAAACAATGAAAATCTATCAATAATCAAATACCAAATACTTTATTATATCTTAAATTAACAATCGTGATTCAATTACGATGGCATTATATAAAGGATGTGCAGCACATGAAATAACTCCTCCAGATAAAGGAATAAATTTGTTTTGATGATTTTTACTCCTATTCGTCTTGGAAACATTATCAGTATCTTCTTTGTAATGCATAATATATATATAAAAAGTAACAACTATGCATCATTTACTAGCTTACTTCTTTATGAATGAGAAACTCACTTCTCCTTTCTATTCATTGATCCTATTCAGACCTTCAAAATGTTACTCCTTATTGTCACACCAGCCATTAAATCTATCCGTTACAAACAATGACAATACTACAATAAATTACATAACTTAGTTAAAGAAACGATTTCTTCCCTAACCCAGCCACAACTATTAAAAATTCCAGCCAAAACTTGCCAGCTAGTTACTGAAAACTAACCATAGAAAGATACTGAGCAGGCACAGAGGGCGTGATCGCCTGCAAGAACCGCTCCAGATTGCTCAATCACTTCTCAGCATTATCTTGTGGATGTGGGTTACTTTGTGATTGTTCCATCTGTAACAATCAGAAAATCAAAGGCCAGAAGATAACTTCAGAAAACCATGAACAAATAAATAATTCAGCAAATCAAAAACCAAAACCATGAAGCAGCAAACAAATTCAAATAACCTCAGCAAATCAAAAACCAAAACCATGAAGCAACAAACAAATTCAAATAACCTCAGCAAATCAAAAACCACAAAACCATGAAGCAGCAAACAAATCCAAATAACCTCAGCAAATCAAAAACCACAAATCATGAAGCAGCAAGGAGGAATAATAGAATAAGTGAATAACAGAGTATTACCGGCGGTGAGTAACGGCAACGACGGAAGAGGAGGCGAGCTCGGCGACGACGCAACAGGAGGCGAGCTCGGCGACGACGCAACAGGGGGCGAGTTCGGCGACGAAACAGGACGCGGTGGTGGTTGTCGTGGTCAACGCCGTCGCTGCTGTGGCTGCGGGATGCGGTGGCGATGGCGGTGGGACTGTGGGTGGTGAACTGCTTTTTCAGTGATTCCTCTTCTCTTCTGGCTTCTGGAGTTCTGGGATCTTGGTGATTTCTGTGAACATTAGGGATTTAGGGCTTCTTTTACTTGTTTAGGCGTTTAGCCCTTTTTTTTTCTTTTTTTTAAAAAAAAAAAATCCCAAAACGACGCCGTTTAGCATTTTTATTTTCAAACCAAAAACTGTTAAAAAACCGGATGATTCTTTCGGTTCACCAGTTAACCACCGATTCAACCGATTTTTTGACCGGTTTTTTGCCAGACGATTTCTGACCTTACCCGGACCGGCTAGGTGACCGGTTCCCAGTTAATCCAGTTGAACCGGCCAGTCCGATTCGGTTTTCAGAACCATGTTTTTTTCAGACTACTACTTCTAAGTTTTTTTTTAATTCTTCAACTTTTGTTTCTACTTTAGATTTTAAACTAATATTATCTAAGCTTAGATAAAAGACAAACTTATAAATTACAAAGTTATATTAGCAAGAAATATATCTCATCAAGTCATATTAGGAAATCCTTTTACTATATTACTATATCCCTTTAACGTCGACATCGACGGAATAACCTGTGTACGCATTCCAAATCATCCTTTTAATTTTGAATTTCTTACTAAACCAAAACAACATGAACTCAATATGTTACAACGTCTATCTACACAAGTTAATATTATGGAAAAAGAAACAAGACAAATTAACTGCTTAAACCAAGAGAAAATTTTACAACACCTACCAATTCAAATTAATGTTATAGAAAAAAATAAGACAAATTAACTATTTAAATCAAGAAGTTATATACAAAAGAATAGAAAAACAATTACAAACTCCTGAAATACAAAATAAAATAAAAGGAATTGAAAAAAATTAAAAAAGAACTATGTAGCCTAAACCCCAAAGCTTTTCATCATAGAAAATTACATGAAATATCTTGTTCGAATTATCCATGTAAATGCGAACCAAGTAATTCGAACCACCCTGGTTCGAATTACTCAATATTTGGCTCCAATAGTAATTTGAACCAACCTGGTTCGAATTACTCATTATTTGGCTATATAAGGAGTTCGAATCAGCCTCATTCGAACTATTGTTCCTCTTCCCTACCCCACCAAATCCCAGAGAAAACGACCCAGATTTGATCCGACAAAGACCTGAACGGAATACTCAGCCGATGGGGGACGATCCGGCAAGGTTATATCGGTTGGACGGAGTTGCTCATATAGCCGGGGTCATCAACGACGAGGTTAGTACAATAAAAACTTATTGCTAGTGGTTTATCTGAGTTAGTGGTTTTGCATGCGCTTTTAGTGGCGGTTTATGTTAGCGGTTAATCGTAGTGGTATTGCTAGTGGTTTAGTAGAGAGGTTTTTCATGCAAGTTAGATGGTGTTTTAGTTGGTGGTTTATGTTAGTGGTTTATGTTAGTGGTTTATGTTACCTGTTTTATGTTAGTTGATTATGCTGGTTGTTTTATGTTGGTGGTTTAGTAGGTGGTTTTTGTTAGTTGTTTTTAGTTAGTGGTTTATGTTAGTTGTTTTATGTTAGCTGTTTTATGTTAGTGGTTTACGTTAGTTGTTTTATTTTAGTGGTTTAGGTTGGTTGTTTTATCTTGGTGGTTTATGTTAGTCGTTTTATGTTAGTGGTTTGTGTTAGTTGTTTTATGTTAGCTGTTCTATATTAATGGTTTAAGTTTAACTGTTTCATGTTAGTGGTTTAGTTGTGTGGTTTATGGTAGTTGTTTCGCATGTGGTTCTCGTTAATGGAATTTTATGCGGTTTTATTTTGGTATGATTTTCTGTTGATAATTTATCGTCTGGGGTATTTTTGTCATTGGTTGTGAAGCTGGTTCTAACAATGTGGTGCATGTAATGCGCAGCCACAGCGATGCATCAGGAGCATGAGGCGGCAGCAGGGCATGCGACTCGATGACAGATACGTTCCTTACTTGTAGATGGCCGGATTATACCATCTTACCAGGCTGAACGACAGATGGTTCCGGTTAGATGAGGCCCTTGTCAGTGCCTTTGTCGAGCGATGGCGTCCGGAGACGCACACGTTTCATATGCCGTTCGGAGAGTGCACGATCACACTTCAGGACGTGGCGTACCAGTTGGGTTTGCCAGTGGACGGGCGTTACGTGAGTGGCTGCCTATCAGAATTCCAGATATACATCCAGAGTGGCCGTCCAGCTTGGGTGTCGTTTCAGGAGTTGCTTGGAGTGATTCCTCCTCCTAGCCAAGTTCAGAAGTACGCAGTAAACTGCAGCTGGTTCCAGGAGACTTTTGGAGAGTGCCCCGAGGGAGCCGATGACGAGACTGTGTGGAGATATGCCCGTGCGTACATCATGATGTTGTTGGGTACGCAGCTGTTTGCCGACAAGAGCGGCAACCGCATTCACATCAGATGGATTCCCTACGTAGCCAGGCTTGAGGAGATGGGTACCTACAGCTGGGGGTCTGCAGCACTGGCATGGTTGTACCGGTGCATGTGCCGAGTGGCGAACAGACATGTGGTCAAGTTAGCGGGCTCACTACAGCTACTTCAGTCTTGGATCTTTTGGCGATTTCCTCGGTTTAGGCCTGCAGGGTATGAGACGTTCAGCTGGTCATTGGCCTCGAGGTACTCTACTCAGCCTTCTCTATTTCAATTTAATATGCATAACTCCATGTTCATTAATAATGTATTACAAACCCTAAACCTACATTTAAGTAGCCATAAGACACATGTATGATGCATGTGGTCAGGTTACAACCCTTCCGGTAGCGAGAAGGGTCCTAGAGTGCAGATGTGGAGGCTGAGGATAAACCGGTTACAGGACAAGGAGATGAGTACGCTACTTAATAAGTTTCTTTATTTAATCACACTTTATGAGTTGGGTCCATGATTTGCCCTAACAATGGAGAGTTCTCCGTGCAGTTTATCTGGATGCCGTACGGTAGCCCCGACGTACTTCAGGTTGTACATCCAGAGGCTTTGGAGCCTAGGCATATGGCGTTGTGGCGGTCTGTGATGTCGCTGATCTACTTTGCCGTCATATAGTGGCATCAGATAGATAGGGTGCTTCCGTAGTTCGGAGGGGTGCAGCCCCGTCCGAATCCCGCCCTGAACATCGACTTTCTGATGTCGAAAATACACTTTTCAAAAAAATAGGGTTCATGCATACGCATGCCCATTCTTGCGTACGCATGAGTGATAAAATTGACATATTCGCTTACGCGTCCACCCCATGCGTATGCGAGTGTGTTGAACAGAGAGAATTCTCGCATATGCATGCATGTTTCCTCGTACGCATGCCTTGTATTTTCAAAAAAACTGTTAAGTCAGCAGAAATCAGATTTTTTTACATACCAAACTTCAAAAGCACATAACTTTTTCGTTAGAAAATTGTTTTTAGTCTGTTCTTCGAACGTCATAAACTTCACAAATCCAATTTTTATTCAAAATAAGCTTTACAAAATTTAAGGGTTCGTAAGCCAAGTTATGACCCGCCGAAGTTGGTCAAAAATTAACTTTTTCCAAAGTTTACAAAAACCTCTAGTTTTCCAAATTCTCAATTCTAAACTAACACTTCATAACCAACACAATACCAAATGCTCCTAAACATGTTTATACACTACTCATTCATGCTTCAACATGCTAATTGTCCTACATCATTTTTTCAATTCAATTTTTGCAATCCATCATTCACAAACTTCATCAAACCTCTTCACATCAACAATTACCATCATTTTGAAATCACCAAATCATACTATAACGTATACAACTCACTCAATCTTCATTCACAATTCATATACTGCATACATAATTCAAATCAACAACTCATTCAGTTTATTCCTATCTTAAGGTCTTCTAGCCTAAGTTTTCACGTGACATTAAATATTAACTACGAGAAACCAAAATCATACATTGGCCAATTCCTCCCTAAACTTGGAACACCTCAAAATTCCCTCCTTCTTAAGTTCCAATTCATCAATTACCAACTCCGCAAGTTTAAACACCGAAATCTCGTTCCAATATGCCAAATTGAACTACAAATCAACAAGAAACACAATCTAATTCACACCATACCACTACAATTAATATAGGGTTTACTCATCCAATGATTCACAAGGGTTCAACAGTTTTTTACCTTACCCACAGACCAATTGGTCAAAACTCAGTGATTTTCTACTACTAGAGTTCACCTAAATCATCAAAATCATTTAATTCTTCAATACCCAAAACTCAAGATTTTCGAAATTGAAGAGAGAGAGAGAGAGAGAGAGAGAGAGAGAG
>NC_029785.2:124733082-124754575 GCF_000816755.2 Arachis ipaensis | reverse complement strand
ATCGTAATTCTTGTATGGTTTTGAAGAACTTGTCACATGGCCACAAACAGTGTAAACCCCGTTAAATTAGTAGGTAATTAGTCAATAAATTATTTTTTAATAAGGAAGATTAGAAATTTGAATATTATATCAAATTAGAATAGAGCTCATCGAAACGAGAATTTTGACACCAGTTTCTAAGCAAACGGCCCAAGATTGGACCGAACGGGCCGAACCGGATCCAAACTGGGACCGTGGGCCCAACCGGACCAGCACATTAAATGAGCTTAAAGCTCATTTCTTTCTTTATACGCAGCAGAAGCAGCAACGTAAATGGGGGAAGGAGAGGAGAAGCGTACCAAAACCTTACGATAACTTCAACCCGCCGTAGCTTATCTGTCCGAGCTCCGATCGCTGCACCGTTTGCGGCCATGCGTCCACCGCGTCGAGCTCTACATTTCTACCAGAACAATTTCATAGGTAACTCGTTTTTTTGTTCCCAGCCATTTTTTCCCCCAATTTTGAAAAACTAAGTGGGGATATTAAATTTGTTTGTTCTTTAATGTTTTAGGATCCAATTAGCTTGAGAAAAACATTCACTCTTGCTTATGTGAAGCTTGGGTAAGGTGAGGATACAATAATTTTATTTTAATTTCATTAAATTTGAGCTTTGAGTATTAAATTGGATATATATGTGTTATGAATGTGTATTAGGTTGAAAATAAATAATTGGAGCCCGAAATTGTGAATACTGAAACTTGGAGGAAGCAGATTAGTTGAGGTTTTAAGGGCTGTGTTCTTTTAGAAAATTTATCTTGGAATAATACTTGGGAATCGGCTAAGGTATGGTTTAGGTTTCTTGCATTTAATATATAATATTCTGTGAAAACTTAGACTAGATGACCATAGGATAAGTTGGATTGCATGTGTATATTTAACACTTAGTATCCTGTTGATGAACATGGTTGGTTTGGCGCTTGTTGAGTAACTGATGCTTTGGTGAATTATTGATTTGAGGTATTTTGTGTTAAAAGCCTAGGATTTGTGAACTATGATTCTTAGTTGAATTTTAGTTGTTGGATTTGAATATTGTATGAGTATAATTGTTGATCTAAGGTAGATTTATTGTGGTGATTATTATGATGATGAGGAATGGTATGTTGAATTGAAAAGAATGCAGGTTTGGACCCGAAAAGGGTGGCAAAGTCCGAGTTTTAAAGGAGATGCTGCCGAAATTTTATAAAAATTAGAGATTTTGTTTAGATGATTATTTGAAAAGATTTAGATTCAAAGGTTATAGGGTTTGATTTTGAGTTATTAAGAAAATGAGTATGTTTTAAGTTTGATTTATTTAGAAAAGAATGAATTATGTTTTGAATTGGAACTATTGATGGACGGAATGGGAGGTGTGATAATGAAGGATAAGGATTGAATATGATTGATATATGATGATGAATGAGATACGATTGAGAATGATGTGGATGCTGATGAATTATAATTGAATTATTTATATGGCTTATGAATTTGAATGATCTGAGAGACGAGATTCCCTGGATAAAGTGCCGTGGCTTGCCGCCACGTGTACCAGGTTAAAAACTTGATACTCTGTTGACCCTACGATGTAAGTGTGACCGGACACTATATAAATTCCCGGGAATGTTACCCCCATTGAGCATTATTGATTATTTGAGATAAAGCTATGCATAGACTCTTAGGGATGTACGTCGGGGGACAGTCTAAGTTCAATTTAGACTTGTCGGGTTAGCTGGATAACCGACATATGAGCCTCATTAGCCATAGGACAGGCATGCATTATATGCATATTACTTGAATTAC
Source organism: Arachis ipaensis (assembly GCF_000816755.2). Classification (NCBI taxonomy): domain Eukaryota; kingdom Viridiplantae; phylum Streptophyta; class Magnoliopsida; order Fabales; family Fabaceae; genus Arachis; species Arachis ipaensis. The sequence goes on along the minus strand of NC_029785.2, from coordinate 124,752,760 downwards.
TTGCTTGTGCATTAAATGGGTGTGGCTACATATACTTGCCATATTAAATGTGTATTTGTTACATGCAGTATTTGTAACCTTCTTGTGCTTGTCTTTATCTGTCTATTTGTCTGTAAAAATGCATGATGGAGTTGGAGGTATGGAGGAATGGCAGTATGGGACTTAGATTTAAGGTTACATTAAGTTAGGTTTAGATACTCTTAGAAAACCACCTTTTATGGCTTCTACTTAATACTTTAAGCTCTATAATCTGAGTGTCAACGTTCTAGGATTGCCTCTGGCATTCCCAGTGCCTTATTTATTATGTGTGTGGCACCTTTACCATACTGAGAACCTCCGGTTCTCATTCCATACTATGTTGTTGTTTTTCAGATGCAGGTCGAAAGACATCTCGTTAGGCGTCTGGACTCTTGAAGCGGAGTGGTTACTGGGTTATTTTATTATGCTATGATGTATATATATATATATATATATATGTACTTGGCTTTCTCTCCGCATAACTTGTTTTTTTTATCCTCTTAGAGGTTTATGAAGAGGTAGGGTTTTGCTTATGTACATTTGGGTTTTGGAGATGTATATATATATATATATGTAAATATTCTCCGGCCAGCCTTGACTTCACAAACTGAGTTAGGAGCTTGTTATTTTGTATCTTTGGTACTCTATTCCTACTTCTCTCATCCTATGTTTAGTAGTTATGATTTTCTTAGCACGCAAGTTAACTCGTTCCTTGAGCGTTGCGCTTTTATTTTGCGATTTTTATTTCTTCTATTCTTCAAGGCTCCTAGCATATTATAATTCTTCTGCTATTATATGTACTCATTTTATTTTAGAGGTCGTAATACCACACCACCTCTGTTTTATGACTTAAGCGTAAAGTTTTGTGTGGTAGGGTGTTACAAACAGTGCGGCGATCGGAGCTACAGATTGAGAGATATGGAAGATTGGAGATTGAATTGAAAATGGAGGTTAGCGTTCTTAATAGAAGGCTTCTTCCTTAGTGTCCTTCTTCTAATTTTGGGGGAAGGAAGGCTAAGTTACATGTTATATATGTTGGGTCTTGGGTTCGGTCCCATTGGTTTCGACCAATTGACTCGATTTTGGACTAAATTCTTTAAAATTAGTATCGAAATTCGTATTTTTTTATATTTCTATTTCTCTAGATTATAAAAAGTTAATTTCCTAATTTCTTTGAATAATATTTAATTATTAGTTAATTATTCATCAATTTTGTGGGGTTTATATTCACCTCAACATAAGAATCAAAAACCAGATTATACCTGAAAACAACGACACAGAAACAAAATCATTAATACACCGAAAGAATATCTCTATACACCAAAAATGATATCAAAATACACATAAACCAGAACAACATATTACCTGTTTGTATTGTAAGTAGTATCCAATGAAATAACATCTTCAAAATACTTACAGGCAGCCCTACCTCTTGCGTTGGCCCAAAAAGTAATCTTAATTGACTGATCAACCTCAAGTTAAAACTTGAAAAAGAAATTCTGATTTTTCTCTTTCATTCTTAATAAGTATTTTCCAAATTCTTTTGCATCCTCTAATTCCGAAACATTCTGCACTTCTCTCATTATGTAATTTCTCACATCTTTTTCAATAAAACTTAATTCACAATGATCTCCTGCTGCTACAACAGATGAATGATATGTTTTTCTTGGTCTGATGCCGACTTTCTTGTTATTCTCTATTGTACGTTGTATGGACATGCTTAATTTCTTATGTTGTTCAAGCATCTCTGCTTGAGTTGAACAACAAAGATGTAAATGATACAACACAACTTTCGAAACGATCCAAACACTAGCGTCCTTCAATATATGTATATAAATTCTTGCAGGACAATTTAATCCAACTAACGAATTTGTCTTCTCAATTAGAGATATGTTCGATTTTTATTTCCTCTCTCTGCTACATGTAATCAATTGGTCTTAATTTCATTTTCCTTCTTATTTGTGCTCCGAATTTTTGTAAAAAAACCTGCAACTTTCGAATAATCTTTGTAGAATTTTGCAGCTTCTTTAAGTGTGTTAAAAATAATCCCAATCTTTAGAACAAGCTACTCATCAACATCACACAAAAACTGTAAAATACATTGAAAGTAGTCCACAATGCACCATATTCAAGTATAACATACACCGAAACTCATCATCAAAAATAATAAAATCAGATTCAGAACTCGTACATTACATTCAAATTCAAACCATCAACTATGCATAGTAATTTTCACAAACAAAAACTAAATAATTCAATTACAGAATCATAAACTACTAACAAACTATATTAACTAGATTCAAACTACACCTCACTACTTGATTCGTTTCAAAACAATAATACAATTCACCCTCGTTCAATTGAAAAGTCTGAACCTATAAATATACCGAAAAGTTTTTACAATAAACAAAAAGAGTTCTGATATACACCGAAACGATAATGGAACATATTCATCAAAACTCCTACATTATATTCAATTCAAACCATCAACGATGAACAACAATTTTCATAAACAAAAACAACATTATTCACATACAGAATCATAAACTACTAACGAAAATATTAACTAGAATCGAACCACACCTCAGCCACTTGATTTGATTCAAAACAATAATCAATTTCGTTATGGTTCAATTGACAATATGAATTTGAATCATTCATTATCTTCAACAACGAAATAACTGTTCAAAACTAATTTCAGAGTTTACTTTTAAAAATGTAGAAAACGAAAAAAATTCAAAAACGAAGAAAAAGAATCCAAAAAATGAAAAAAAAAATGCAAAAAACGTAGAGATGAAAGAAAATATAGATTGAAAACGTTAAATAAATTTAAAAGAGTAGTGCTAGGGAGCCAATGGTATATACATACAATCCGTACAATGGGCTAAAATTTTTGGCCCAATATGAATTTTTTAAAAAAAAAACCAGATTTACCCTAGTGGATAGGTGATGTTCAGTTTAGAAATAACCACCCCCACAAAATCAGGAATCCTAATTTTCCCTCTACCCCCTTTTCTTCCGTTACCGTCACGTTAGAAAACAAACCTTTCATATTCTATTTTGAACATCCCACCGTCTCCCCCATTGGAACTCTGATCAGCGCTGACCATCCTTCAACGCGACCATCCGTTGCGTGTCTCTCGCAAAGCATAATCCACCGGCTCTCTCCTCGTCATTGGTGCACAACACGCAGGCGGCTCAGCCCAACCACCGCCGTACCTGACCATCAGTGCAGTACGAAGAACAAACTCCAAGCTTTCCTCAGCGTCATTTCACTGTAGCAACTCCCAACTTTTTTTGCGGCACCACCAACCCCGTCCTTCAACCTGCCATTCCACGCTTAGTTAGGCGCATGCAGTACAAACCGAAGGCTGCGCGCAAGTTTCATGTAGCCGCAGGTTAGTGCGTAGTGTCTTTGTTTTTTTTTTCAGTCATTTGAGTTGCTTTTTGTTGTTCCTGGTATGACATGCATTGACCTGTATGTTGGCGTTTGATTTTAATTAATGATTGACCTGTCTTAGGTAGAGGTTTACTATTTAAAAATTCTTGGCGCGGGAAGGTTTTCAAAATTTTGTCCTGTTCTTGGATGGTGTTGTCCTGTTACTGAAAGTGTATCGATGGTTACCGTAGCAAGCTTTCATATGGTTATTTTGGTATGCATTTAGATGTTGTTCAATTTTTAATAGTTGCTGCGATATTCATTTTTTAATTTTTGCTGGCTAGGTCCGTGCTTTATCCCAGGTGGTTATAATTGTCAATCATTCAGCGTTGTTTAATTCTTCCCGAGCAAAGAGTTTCATGTTGAATTGAATTTTTCCGGATTTCTGTTTGTGCCGTGTCTAGTACTAGATGTTGTTTATCTCGATTTGTTGGCGAATTTCTAAACCTGAAATCTTGACCTTGCTGCTTTTTATTGTGCGGGATCGTGTAGTTTAGATGTCAGCTGGCAGGTTATTTTATACTGTGAATCTATAGTCTTTCCCCACTCTAAATGCTGTAGTTTGTGCAGTAGAAAACTGTTTAAGTATTTTTATTTATGTACTGATTTCTTTTCATTTTTTTAAGTTTAATAGAATATTAATTTTAATAATAATTTAGCAAGCCAGATTGATGTAATATGATATAATAAATTCAATTTTTTGAATCTGTTTATTTCCCCTTAAACAATGAAGTCACCCTAGTTATTCCTACTTAGTTATCTATTGACAAATGGAAAAGGTGTTTATTTCACTGAAGTCAATCTCAGATCTCAGTCGGTCAATCATTTAATAGTTCGAATTCTGCTCCGTTTAATAATGCCACTTCATGTTCAAGTTGCCATCATATTAGTTGTATGGTTGTTTACCTATGAAAGTGGATGATTTGTCGGTTCTTTGTAATGGTCTGCATGAATATTGTGCAAGTGCTTGTTTTTTACAATTTTTCGTTAGTCCTTCGATTTAATGTTCCTCGACAGGTTATTTTAGAATGTGTCTTGACACTACTGTTTCACTTTTGGGGCTGTGATTGCTTTAAATAAATATGGCTTTAATATTTGTAATGGTTTAATTAGTTTTTTCCCTGGTTATTTTTTTCCCTTTACATTTACTTAAAAATAAAAAAAATTTAAACCAGGACAAGTTGTTGTGATCTATTTTAAGATTTTCAATGTTGTTCACCCTTGGTTATTTCATTATTTACCAAGCCAAGCTCTCCAGGTTGCTACTCATTCAGAAACATTTTAGCATTGTAAAGGGTTTATTGTTTTCTGTAAAACTCAAGTTAATGAACTTGCTCAGTCAGTTAGTCACTTAAAAATTGAATTTCCATTGTCTTTTGTGTGACACCAGCATATCAAGGTTCCTTTAAGTTTAGATTTATGGGTGTTTAACTATGAAGGTGATATCTTTGAATATTTTACGTACTTTTATTTTGGTTTGATTCTTTCAATGCAAGTGCTAAATCAATAATTTTATCTCAATGCTTGATTTTAATTTTATAACTAATAAAGGGTTTGTTTTGCATGTCACTTGATTGTTCTCATCCACTTTATTGGTGTTGATTTGGTTGAAACAATTTTGTTGCCATTGTTCCTCTTATTCTATCATTTTTCCATTCCTTTTTTTTTCTCCAAAAATAAATTATTTAAAAAAGTCTACCATGTGACTTGGCTGTATAATGTTTACGTTGCTTGGGTGTTCATTTTGTATAAACTGAGAAGATCACAATGCTGAATGATTATTGTGCCAGAACTTTTTGTTTAAAATAGTATTGTGGAGTTGGTGGCTGTAAATTTTTTTTTCCTGGCGATAGGTATTTAGTTCCTTAGTTTTGAGTATGTAGATCTCTTATGTTGCCTGCATTTGTTCGAAATTAGTATATCGTAAACTCTGCATGCTATTGAAGGGTTGGTTTTGATATGGGATTACCTGTTATTATAACTCTACTTTTACCTTGGGTGCTGTACTTTACCCCTGTTAATTTGACCCATACCCATCCACCCAAAGGCAGGAATGAACATCTAATATCTTATGGAAACAAACATATAAGTTAATTCTGTCGTACATACATGTTAATTGATGTATCCAAGGAGTATCTACATAACAAAGCATCATGTTTCAAGAGAATTTTAGACTTCCAACTCAGACATAATAACTTTGATGTGATTCTCTTTAAGGGGGCATTGCAGATAAATTTATTCCCACACTGCTATCTGCGGGGATTAATCATGTCACTTTATCAGGTAGAAATTTATTTATGATGAATTAATAAAATATACACATTGGTGAGACTAATTACTCATACATTCCTTCCAGGCACGAACTTGTTTGGATTTTGATCTATTGAGGACAAGTTTGATGGGGAAAAAGGTAATCCATGTTGCATCATTCAGCAAACTTCCTTTTCATGGCTTATATCTTGTTTTATTGATGTACACAGAAATTAGTAGAAATGCGCTGTTCACCATCCTATATCAATGGCATGGTTACCCATCTGGAAAGCATTAATGCCGTGGAAAAGCTACTGGAGATCGACACAATTGGTTTTGGTTTTGTGAAGAGGATTCCAAAATGGCCGGTGAAGCAAAGTATAATGAAACAACTTGCGTTTGCATACGATGTGGACACGAATACGCTTATTGTGGATGTTGGAAACATCCGCATCAATTCTGAGTTGATAGCGAAGGCATTAGGCATAAGAGATGGGGGTAAGATACCAATGTTCCATTATTAGTATTTACTTAACATATCCTGGTTTGATACCCTTGTCTTTGCGTAATAGTTGTTGCTCACACTGTTCTACACTTGATAATGTAGGTGATTTCATACCCGAACTTGACAAGAAGAATCCGGACCATCGCGCCATCAAAGCACAGTTTCAAAAAAAGACAACAACCCAGTTGCGCAATTTTGTGTATTCCTGTCCCATGGATACTGAAGCGCAACGGGCAGATTTCAGAAGGCACTTCATCCTTTTGGTGCTAAAAATGTTCTTATGCCCAACGAGTCAGCAAACCATCTCTCCGTGGCACATCCCTCCTATTCTTGATGTGACCAACTCCAACAGATTTAATTGGGCTCATAAAACATTCAAGTGGTTAAGGCTAGCAATTGATAAATTCCAATCTAAGAACCACGAAAGCTGTGGTGGCTGCATGTTCGCCCTTTTGGTATATTGTAATGTTTAATTGATTTTTTTTAATTGATTAGTTCTAGATGGCAGACCATAACATTTCTAAATTGGTTTTCAGCTATTATACTTCCAGCGATTGCAGCATGGCCCACTTGAGCGATGTTGAGAGCAAGAACCATAGGTCATTGCATGGACTGCTGCAGAACTTGAGAAGAAAGCCACCAATGTGCTAGCTGAGGTACTATGCTGGTTAATTAATTCCTTCCAATATGCTAACCCAATACTAGGATTGTACATTATTGATTTCTAAATACCATTGACGTGTCCATACTAGGGTTGCATCGGAGATAGGAAGAGAGGGATCAAGGAATCAACCTCCACTAAACAAAGCCAACGGAGGGCAGCGAAGAAAAGAGAGGCGCACAAGGTAATGTCTTTTGTAGATTTTTAGTTTATTACATTGTGTTTATAATAATGGTAGTTATAAACATGATGATGTAATCTGTCATCTCGAGAGATATGTTACATAAACTTTTGTTTGCATACCATCATGGGGTCTGTATTATGTGTGTCAATTACTTACGTAGCTTGTTCACATAGCAGGAGGCCCGTACAGGCACGCGCAAAAAGTTGCCGATCCTCAGGGGCAGATCCCGCGACAACAGCACAGCAGCTCATGAAGGCCCAAGTTACAACGAGAGACATGTTGAACCTTCAGAATCCGACGAAGACGATGATGTGCCCATTGCTCAACGAAGGCGCCGACCTGTTGTTCCTTCAGACTCCGACGATGACGATAATGTACCTATTGCTCAAAGAAGACGCCGACTCTTCCAGGATGACTTGAACCCAAATGGTGAGAACGTAAATGAGCAAGACAATGTTTTTCCTGCACAAAATCCGGATCCAATTATACCCTCTTCAGCAGTTGTGGAAGTTCTTGATTACGATTTTGACAGGCAAGTTCTATACAGGTCAACTTATTTGGTCCCCTCACTTATCTCTTTCTATTTCAACGTATTAACTAATCGCATTAAACCATAGTAGGTAAAATTATGTAGTTGTAATGAAATTAAACTAGAAACACGTCTTCAATTAGTTGTAACATATTACACATAAATGACATTGATTATTTCCACTGACAACCTGTTGTCTGGATCAAAATTGCATGCCTTAATTTTACTATGATTTCGATGGTTTCTACATGTGTTTTGTAATTATAGTTGGATTCATTGCAGAGAATTCGACGTGAACTTCGTGCAGTGTCAAGAAGTTGAGGAATTATTGGAAAAGTTTGAACAAGGTGGGAACACAAGTCCAATTAACGTGGAACCCCTTCAAGTGGTCGTGGCTAACAAGTCACGCTATCACACTCCGAGTCCCGGAAGGCCTAGCTTTTCCCTTGGCTTGACACAGCTAGAGAATTCACCGGCCACACCCCCCCTCATAACAGTCCATCCGAACCTTAAGGGTGTGAAGTTAGGCGAGAAGAAGGAGGAAATGGTCCGGCGCTGGATTTTGAACTCCCGCCTTGACAAACACACACCATTGGCAACCTATGAAGGTAGGTCGTATCTTAAGCTGTCAAGGTTGGATTTGTGGACTCTGAAAGCACGCGATTAGGTCAGTGGCAATGTAAGTTATTAAAAATCATGCTGTATTTTCAGTTAATTTGTTTCTTGTACGCTGGATTTCATGTGTAATTACCTTTTCTACGCAGATTATTCAATGGATGTGCAACACGTTTAACGATGCACCGGCGGCGCGCTTCAAATGTGATTTCTATTGGGTGTCTCCAGGAATATTGGTATGAAGATTGTAATTTTTACGAATTCTCCTAATAGCTATAGCATCACTTGATACTTCTTTGGCAACAGGAAACGGTGATAACACAGCATAAGTTGGATGCATTCCAGAACGGGCCAGTTCTGGTGTATGATGGATTTGGTCCGAATTTCGGAGACGACAACAGATTTTTTGACAGAGTGGAAGCATCAAAAAGAAATTGGGTTAGACATTATTCTTTTTTTTAACACATGGTTACCCTTTTTAGGATAATAACTTATTTCTCCGGTTCACTTATTCTTCTTAAACTGATGGAAATTAGGAGAATTTTTAAAGGTTCTCTAATTTGTATTCTGCATGCACCTATTCATGCGTACATCCTATATGTGAAAGTTATATTGCTAAGTCATTTAACCAATAATGGTAAAGATTGAACCAACCTATAAAGTTTATGATATGTTTGTCCTGCATCTTACTCCATGGATTAAATATTTGCATGAGTTGTTATTTGTGCTTTCTTCTTGCAGTGGTTTATTCCAATGTGTTGGAAAGGACACTGGTGGCTGTATGCTTTTAATGTGGCGGAAAAACGGGTGTTGGTGCTTGATAGTCTGAAATGTAAGGAACCCACTGATGAAAGGAGGAAACTAGATGCATACGTGGTAAGTTAGGACCCCAAGTATGTGACTTTTTCGAATTCATCGATAAATAACTTCAACAGTTAACACAGTATTGTTGATTTTTTTATAGGGTCGATTACTTGAAGACATGTCCAAGGTGGCTATCCCAACTTACGAGCATACTTTGAATGGCCCAACTATTGCATATGCGTCAGTCCCCGTGCAACCCAATGGGTAAGTATTAGTAATCGCCGCACGTAGCAAGTTCATGCTTTAGCAATTGCTTTGACATTAATATCACACTGATTGTACCCTCGTTATTTACATAGCTGGGATTGTGGCATCTTTGTAATTAAATTCATGGAGTTATGGACTGAAGATTGTAGACTACATGAATATGATGATGTAAGTTATTCTATCTCTCATTTACAGATTTTTAATTCCAGTTAATGTGTCTTGCAAAATTCAATCACTATCCTCATCATGTAAATACCCACAGGATATGCTTCTAGCTTTGAGAGGTCAGTTAATGTTGGACATTGTGATGGGAGCGCACAATGAGAGAATAGGACAGGTGCGAACCTTGTTGGAGGAAAATGAGAAATCTGCTCGCCGGAACCCTGGAAGACACAAGAAAAAGGAGGTCCAATCACCATTCACGGCACCAAGTACAAGGACATTGATGAAATGGGTCGGGGAACAACCTATGAAAAAAAAAACGAAAACGGAGAGCTCAATAGTTGAACATAGTCTTAAGAACATAGAAACCTTTATTAACTTATTTTGATTTTTGGCTTAGGTGTACATTGTCTTTTGCTGTTAGACTCTTGATATAAGATATATGATGTACATGGTTGGTTCTCTAAGTACTCTGAAAATAACCATTCAGTTAACAACAGGGTTGATTATCCACTTTCCTATTTAAATGAACATCCAGGTGAAATTAGCTCGGCAGAGAAATGCTATTCCCCAAAAGTAACTATTCAGTTAAGAGTAGGGTTGAACATCCGCTTTCCTATTGAAATGAACATCCAGGTGAAAAAAGCTCAGCGTAGAAATCCTAGTTCTCAAAATTATCCATTCAGTTAACAGTAAGGTTGAACATCCGCGTTCCTATAAAAATGAACACCCAGGGCAAAATTTTGGCATAACATTACACACAATAAGCCACGCAAATCTTATATTACCATCTGCATATAAGAAGTAACCATCCGCTGTCTTACAGGTTCGAACATCCAGATTATGAATAACACTAAGATAAAAACCAAAATTCACCTAAATAATATAGAATAACCATCCGGTGATACTAAGAATTATAAACATCTGACATCCCATTGAATTGAACATTCAATGGAAAATGCCTGAAACTGATCTCACACATGCACGTTACCTATTCCAAAACAAGTATACACGGAAAGCCTTGAATAAACATGTGATTTCTGTATTGATTCTTAGATCGAAGTTAACACACTAATTAGAAGTCATAAAGAATGCAACATGTTAAATTGGTTTATTTGCAACAAATGTGACTTGTATATTGCAGTAAATCATGAATAGATTCTTGGAACAACTTCATTCAACCCCGTAACATCAATATTCATAACATAATACTACCCACCTCATCTATTACCCATGGTACATGAATGCCATCCGGAATAATATGTACATGAAGATGACAAATAAACACAAGCACACCCATGTCCCCCATATTCTAACTTTTGTCAAACGAGCTTAGCAAAGACATGAAGCTCCCCACTTGTTCGGGCACAGTCCGGGCAATAGGATCACCAGTGTTTGTATCCTGATAAGTATTTGACCGAACCACCTGCTAAACGACCCAAAAATAACAATATTGAACTAATAGCATAGTATAATATCAAAATTAATAGTTCAAGTCATATTGACACAAGGATTGTACCCGGGAAGCATTCTTGTTTTTCCTCTGCCTAGATTTGTTGAAGGACTTCTCAAGGGTTGATCCGAGCCTCTTACTCTTTGGCCGGCCCTTTGTAGTGACCAACGGTGGTGCTTGGATGTCAACAACACCGAGAACATTCGAATGTTGTGAGCCAATGCTGGTGTGGTTCTCCGCCACGCTCGCGGACCTCTTCTTAGCACGGTGTTCGCTCAGCTTGGCCCTTGTTTCTTCTAAAGCAGCATGCAGCAATGCTGTTTCATCGTCATCATTTACGAACTCTTGCGCAATGTTGTAAAAGTGTGCACATAGTCCCTTGAATGCATCATGACTCACATCTGACCGACTGACGTCGTGACTGCTCTTGATATAAGTATGCTTGCGCTTTATATTCTTGCTTCAACGAGGGAGAACATAGCAGCTAGGTACTTTATACACTTTAAACGAGTGAAAAACTTCAAGACAGTGACAGCACAACACACTTGAACTCTCAAAAAGATTGCACTCACAACGAACCTCTTGTGTGGAGCGGTCAAAGTGGACAACATACGAATCACAGATCATAGTATCATGTACTAATTTTTTCTCTTCCACCTTCATGCATACCACTAGCCAGTCTTCAGTAACTACAGATGCTCTACAATCAGCCTTTTTCACAAACTCAACTTGAACATCCCTAAACATGCTAGTAGTGTACTCATGCTGAAATTGTTTCTCCATAGGCGAGCTCGTTGCACAAGGTATTACCCCCCTGGAGTCTACTGCATCATCTTCCAATTTCCTCTGCTCCTTGGATCCAAGCACATTGTCGTATTCGTGAACAAATTGGACCAAGCTAGTCTTGCTGTGTAAGATTCCACCATAGAATGCGTGCATGCTCTCACTCCTTTGCGTACTCCTCATGGCAGCCCAAAATTCACCCTTGAAGAATATAGGCACCCACATGCGTCGGTCATCATAAAGATCTACAAATAACACACAGTTTCTATATCAAAAACCTTTCACTGAACTGATTGTTACAAAACAAATAAAGCAAGCTACCGTATTATTATGAATTGGAAAGCATAACGTAATTGAAAAACTACAAACCTGACAGCCATGTGTTGTCATGTAAATTGTACTCCTCCATAAATTCAAACCATTTTCTCTCAAATGACTCCTCCGTCCGAGAGTTAAAAACAATGTTCCTGAGGTCGGTATACAACTCTACGTACCGACGATAACCTCCAAGCTTCTAAGGAAACTTCTTCATGATGTGCCATATGCACCAACGGTGACGTGTATTGGGTAACGCTTTTCTAATCGCACCAAACATGGATCTGCATTGATCAGTAATGATGCACTATGGAGCTGTTCCCATGCACGTCAACCATTGGGTAAAAACCCACTCAAAACTCGGAATTTCCTCGTTTCCCAACAGCGCACATCCAAGGAGGGTTGACTTACCATGGTGGTTGACACTGACGAACGACGCAAACGGTAACCCATGCCTACACACATAACCATATGCCATTATGAATTCTCAGGCACAACCACGTGGGAAAAAATTACCAAAACCAATAAAACCAACTACAACACCTGTTACCTGTTTGTACTATAAGTGCTATCAAGTGACACAACGTCTCCGTAGTATTCATAGGAAGCCCTGCACCTTGCATCAACCCAAACTGCACTCCTAAATCTACACTCATCGTCCAATTGCACTGCGTAGAAGAAGTTCGGATTGATGTCTTTCATTCTCATGAAATAGTTCATCATCTCCCTAACATCCGTATTTGCGTTGCTTGTTCGGAGTCTTGCTGTAATATAGTTTCTTAAATCCTTTTCTGAGAATCCCAAATTCGACGGGCCCCCAGCTTCATTGGCCAAAGATAGGAAGGTCTTGTTTGGTCGAATCACAGCCTCATCATTATTCTGAATCACGTACTTCGCATGCATGCTCAGCTGCCTATACTCACGGTAGTGCACTGCCTTCTTCGCCGAACATGGGTGCGTGTGCCTCAACTCAACCTTGAAAAAAATCCACTCTTGCTTCTCCTTATCAAATTTCACATATATTCTTGCCTTGCACCCAGCGGCTGAAATCGGGTTTTTGCGCGTTGGTGCTTTGACACGAGACCCGCGGATGCGATCCCGATTACAGTGGATAGCCTGGTTAACGGGTTCCTTCGTGATCTTGTCAAATGTTGTCGTCCTTATCTTAGTTGCAAATCCAACTTTCTTGGCGTAGCTAACATAAAAATCATGAGCTAGTTACAACTTCGCAAACCGCATCCCGACGCTTGGTATTTCATCTTCCTCCAGGGTACCGTGATCAGGCAACTACGTATCAAATAAAAAATAACAGAAACAAAGCCATTAATTATGACATAAAAAACGCAAATCCTGACTACACAAATTTAAACTAAAATCCAAACCTCGTCCCAAATATCCATTTCATCACTACCAACATCAGTAACATCCAACATTTGCGTGGCCTGCACTTTCAACATAAACACACAAATTACAATAATAAAAAAAAGGAACAATTTTTATTCAACATCATCTACATAAAACCTCACTTACTAGCACAAAAAAATTCAAACTAAATTTATAAATCAATTCATCCACCCAACCAGTAAAGGCTTTACACCAAAGGCATCTAAATGCTACTCATGCTAATTGAATCAATTAATTCATTTGAAATATTATACAATTATTGTGACTACTACCTAGTCTATTTCACGTTAACACTGCATAGCATACAGTTGAACATGCATCAGGTATAAATCCTATACACAGTTCCTTCCTCGGTTTCTCAGCCACTGGTGCATATTTTTACTTTAAAGCGATGATTTCTTTATGCATACATTGAGCATCATGGATAACTATATCTTCTAATACTAACGTGCAGGAAGCAAATACCATAAAAGCATCAATATATTACTCCTGCATTCCTCTTTTTCATTATCAAAATATATTCTCCATATCTATTATACCATTGACTACAACTCTAGTTCAATTAATACCTCTTGCACTAGCATTGCCTACATGCCCCTGTATTTTATTTATGAGAGAGAGTATAGATTATTTTAATGAGTTTTCATATAAGCTTCTTCAACATATAAATATTTTCTTCCAGAACCACATTTCACATACATATAACCATAGAATGATATGTCAAAAACTTCGTAAACTTCGTTGACTAACTCATGTTGTTCATGCATCTGAATACCAATTAACAACATACACTTAAACAAGCCACTTGCATTGATTCTAAACTGCCCAGTCAAATAAAAATGACAATCCATTAAAAAGCGTTTCGTACGTAACGATGCTTACCTTAGTCATTTGCACATGATCGATGACGAGAGGTTCAACTAAATTTTCATTTGAATTGGATGAAATCTCATTTCCGCCGGGAGATGGAACACAATCTACCGGTTCAGCCACAACGCACTCCATTAATGAATTCCGGCGGGGTGACGGGGCTGGAAGAGCAACCACACTTGAAACCCCTTCTATTTGCGACGTCGACATCAAGTACAAGAACCACAAGCTCTCTCTTGCTGTACACGGTGGATGTCCGCGTGGTTATCGTTTCAACACAGATCGAACAACAAGCGTGTTGCTGTTGCTGGAAGAGGGCCTTTGCAGCCTATGACGGTGGTGATAGTCGAATCCGACGGCGGTAAGTGACGGGTGGGAGAGTAGTTTTCGTTGAGACCTGGAGATGACGGAGACGAAACGGTATTGATAAACTGCCGTCTACGTTGTGCTTCTATAACTGCTCCTATTCCTAATTTTTTTTAAAATTTAAATTTGAATTAATTCAAAATTAATTAATTATCCATTATTTTAATTTTAATTCAAAATTAACTCCATTATATGCATTATACATCAAGCACATTGGCTCCCTAGACTTTCTCAATTTAAAAAGGAAACAAAATCTTTCCTATAAAGATATTTATATATTTGCGCGTTGATAAAAAAAAAATTTCGAGGAGTTACACTTATTTAATAGTGATTTACTATGAGTTACTTTGAAATTGAAATTTGAAAGAAAATTTTTTTGAAGGTATAAATCCAGTCCAAAAATGAAAATGTCTCTTTTACACTCGGCATCAATTTCATAACCTTGAGAGTTGAGACCAATCTAATATAAGAATCTTTGGATTATTGTGTAGAGTAGAGGTATCCAGTATCGACCTTTAACTTATGTGGCATAAGATTTCTTAATTAAGTACCTTGCACTGGCTACGTTGGAAAAGTAAATTTTGGAATATGAGCATACCATATGAAATTGATGATTGCAATGTCGATATTCCAACACCATTCGCGCGATGGCCTCCTCCACCACTACAACAAAAAAGAAAAAAAAAAAAACGGAGACAAAGTTAATGCCGAAGTCCGAATCTCCCTCTCTTTCCAATTTCGATATTTAAATTATCCACTAAGTCTTTTTTCTTGTTCTTTTTTTGTTTTTTGGTTCTTCCCAATTCAATTGATTTGGGGCATTTTAGGGTTTGTTTATCGTGTTATCCACTCTTCAATTCTCTTACTTTTTTTCATAATTATCTTTTATTTTGATGCTGATGACCCAATTTTTATGCGGTTTTGTCCAATTCTTATTTCCAACCACCGGTGATCAATTTCTGACAAAAAAGAAACAATTTTTGAATGAACTTTTTCTTAGGCTTTATGACAAAGATTATTTTTTAAACATGCTTCTGTCTGATTTCTGGTTAGATTTTTCTTGTTTTGATCATTTTAAAGCTGCATTGATCAATTTGATTCTGATTTTCTGCTTCCAATTGGTCTTTCCTTTTTTTGCCATCATTTGTTTTCTCTCCTTGTCTAATGATAAATTCCTCATTTCGCATGCATTACATTACCCTTTTGGAAGATCTTTCTGGGGTGCCCTCTGATAATTAAAAAGTTGGCATTTTTGTCCCAGAATTCCGATTTTAATAATAATAACAAATAACTGTAATGTAATATTAATAAGAAGAAGAACTACCTAAAAATATATATATAACATAATGAAGCTTGTGGTTCGGGTAACTGAGGCAAAAAACTTGCAACTTCCGGATCCTAATGGGGCAACTGGTCTTTACGTTCGGTTACAGTTGGGGAAGCAGAAGTTCAAGACGAAGGTGATCAAGAAGTCTTTGGAACCAAGGTGGGATGAAGAGTTCAATTTTTGTGTTGATGACCTTAAAGAGAAGCTGGTCATCTCTGTCATGGATGAAGATAAGTTCTTCAATGATGACGTGGTTGGGAAGATTAAGGTGCCAGTTTCATCTGTTTTTGAAGAACCATCTAAATCTCTTGGCCATGTTTGGCACTCTCTCAAACCCAAAAGCGTGAAATCCAAAAAGAAGGAATGTGGTATGTTGTACTTGCTGTACTAAATGAACTCACCTTATCTAAACTTTTTTTTTTGGTTATATTTCTGTTGTTATCTTGGTTTCATGCCAACCTATGCCACTGATCAAAATAATAGTGTAAATTGCACCCTAGCCAATTTTAGAATTTTGATTTTACATCTCAAAAGGGTCATTTGGCATTCGTATGATCTTGTCCAATTGGAAAATAATGTGCTTACTATGTATGAGTAATGCATTGTTGCTTTTGAACATTTTCCTGACAGGTGACATTCTTGTGAGCATATACTTTTGCCAAAATAATCCATCTGATGGTAACGGCGATCAAATAGCACTACGAAGGAAACTTTCTGATGCAACGACTGAATCGTTTTCATCTTCTTTTCGACGCTCAAACTCATCTTCGCCAGTTAGGGAAGAAACTATAGTGTCTAAGGATGAGAAAATTGCTCCACAAAAAACATTTGCAGGCCGACTTGCCCAAATTTTCAGTAGTAAAGTTTCCGAGCTGCCTGTACAATCTTCTTTGAATAAAAGCATTGACTTGGACCTATCTGAAACTAGCAAAGCTGAAGAAGGTGAAATCAAGACTGAGGATCAGACGACCTCTAATGAAACTTTTGAAGAATGTATGAAGAAAATTCAATCGGCTGATCAAGGAAGTGAAGTTCCTAGCAATTTATCAGGAGGGGTGCTTATAGATCAATTGTATAACATTGCACCAGAAGACTTGAATGCATTACTATTTGCACCCGATTCCAATTTTGCAAAGTCATTTGCAGATTCACAGGGCACTACAGAACTGCAAATAGGACCTTGGAAGTTAGAGGATGATGGGGAGAGATTAAAAAGATCACTTTCTTACCTCAAAGCTGCCACTAAGTTACTTAAGGCTGTCAAAGGCTATGAGGATCAAACATATTTAAAAGCTGATGGGAAGAGGTTTGCTGTTTTCGCCTGTGTCAGCACCCCAGATGTTATGTATGGGAGCACCTTTAAGGTTGAAATACTCTATGTGATCACACCAGGGCCAGAGTTGCAATCAGGAGAACTGTGTTCCCGGTTGGAGATATCATGGCGATTGAATTTTGTACAGAGCACCATGATGAAAGGAATGATAGAAAACGGTGCTCGTCAAGGTATGAAGGAAAGCTTTGGTAATTATGCTGCCATGTTATCTCAGATTGTTAATCCTGTTGATTCAAAGGACCTTGGTTCTGCTAAGGAACAAGATTTGGCATCGATACAGCCGGAGCCGCAGTCAGATTGGAAGCTGGCAGTGCAGTATTTTGCTAACTTCACAGTTGTCTCAACACTCTTAATGGGGTTGTACATCACTGTCCATATAATTCTGGCTGAATCTAGTACAATTCAAGGGCTTGAGTTTTTTGGGCTTGACTTGCCAGATTCAATTGGCGAATTTGTTGTTTCTGCTGCTTTAGCCCTTCAAGCTGAACGAGTGCTGGGTTTGATCTCACGCTTCATGCAGGCCAGAACACAAATGGGTAATCTCATACTTGCATTTGTTTGTTATATGATCTCTAATCTTCTCACTGAGAAAGAGCTACCAAAGTATCTAAACAATTATGCTTGAAAAATAGAAAATTGCTCATTCCAAAACTCCCTGCTTGCCTTGCAAAAAACAACTTGTCTTGAATCCAGAAAAACGTCGCACGACCTTTACAACTAAAGCCTGATCTGGCTTACATGCCCAAATAAATTACTGTGTTAATCCTACCATCTAGAAGGCTGCGTTTCGTTGAGATTCGGACAAGACAAGATATTGAGAACAGGACACAAAGGACAAAGACACAAAAATTAGTGTTTTTGTATTTTATTTGGTAATAAACTGAATATAAAATAGAACAAACAATAAAAAAGTCCGATTTACCTTCATTTTTTCCTTCACACAAAATTTACAATAAAAAATAGAATAATAAAAAATTTGATAGTAATAATAAAAGGAGAAATAAAAAAATAAGTTGTGTCTCTGTCCAGCGTCTCAGGACACAATGTCTCTGTCTATGTCTCACTTGCTAAATACGATTTTGTGTCTTTGTGTTCATGTCTCAGTGTCCTGTCCTTGTCAGCCCAACAGACTAATGAAAGCCTAACTTTTCATGGAATAATTGCCTTCACAAAAGAAATTCTATCATAGGATTTATTTGTATCCATAGGTTTAAGGACCAGGGTGTTGAGTGAATATTTGTGTGGATAAAGTACTATGAGCTTGATGAATGCTATAGTTGTCTAGAACAGAAATTTAATTCAGTTAATACTAGTTTGGAATCATCAATTTCAGCTTTCTGCTATCTCTTGACCTGTTGTTCTTCTCTAATGGGGTGAACATGAGCTCATTTGCCTCTTGTCTTACTTGCTTGGAGCTCATTTTCTGACTTTGGCGTCTATATATCTTTGCTTATATACTTTTTTCTTTTTCCTTAATCCCCAAATATTAAGGTAGTGATCATGGAATTAAAGCATCGGGAGATGGATGGTTGCTAACTGTGGCCTTAATTGAAGGAAGCAATTTAGCTACTGTTAATTCTAGTCGGAAATGTGATCCATATGTGGTGTTTACTTGCAACAACAAAACAAGAACCAGCTCAATCAAGTTCAAGAAATCTGATCCTTTATGGAATGGTGAATATTGTTACTTATCATTTGGCTGTGCTTCTTATAACTGAAATTTGGACCTCCGGTACACGGTCTAGTTTTGCATGTGATCTGAATTGATGCATAATAAAGAATTCTGTCAATAGCATTGTCTATTTATGCAGAAATATTTGAATTCGATGCTATGGATGATCCTCCTTCCGTTTTGGAGGTGGACGTTTATGATTTTGATGGACCATTTGATGAAGCCATATCTCTTGGACATACTGAAATCAATTTCCTGAAAACAAACATCTCAGATCTTGCAGACATATGGGTTCCTCTTGATGGAAAGCTGGCTCTGGCATGCCAATCTAAGCTGCACTTAAGAATTTACTTGGACAACACTAGAGGTGGAAATGTTGTAAAACACTATATAAGTAAAATGGAGAAAGAGGTGGGCAAAAAGGTACACATCTTCCTGTGTTGCTAGGTATCTGATTGCTTTTAGCTTGTGTTGTTCTTATGCTTTGTCTTCCTTTGCTGGCTTACATCCCTTTGGTGTAGGGAACTAATTTACAATGATTATCTTCGTACATAGTGTACTGTCCGGTTGGTATGGACTTCCCCGTAAAAAGAAAAATCCACTGTTCACTTCAGTAATTATTCTTTAAGGAGTCCACCTTCGAACTTCTCGAAGACTTTACGACTTAAACAAACTCCTCTGGCGTATCATTAGATTGTTCAAATGTTTATCCCTTTCTTTT
>NC_029785.2:124728331-124733057 GCF_000816755.2 Arachis ipaensis | reverse complement strand
AAGAATAATTGGATTTAATGCAAATTTGTTTGGAAACAAGACGAAATTCTTTTTTCTTTGGGAGGACATTGAAGACATCCAGGTCATTCCTCCTACGTTCGCATCGATGGGCAGTCCCTCAATTTCCATAACTCTTCGGCCGGGCAAAGGTTTGGATGCTAGGCATGGTGCAAAAATGCAAGATGAACAAGGCAGACTGAAGTTTCATTTCCAATCCTTTGTGTCTTTCAATGTTGCAAACAGGTAGATGGTAGACATGTTATGTCATTTTACTAACTTTTACCTACATAAAAGCACTGTATACTTTTCTACTATGTCTTCAATATGATCATTGAGGTTGTTTTGAGGGTGTATTATATCTTGGGGGTTTCATTGAAGGCAATTTATGATTGCAACTCCTCTGGATTATGCATATCTAATAATTAGCTTCTATTGTTGACCTTTAGTTAAACAACAACTAAGCCTTGTCTTCCAACCTCTCATTATCAGAAATGGATCCTTTTAGTTTTTTCTCTCAATTAATGTTGTCAAGTGTGATCTCTTACATGTTTTTGCTGTATATAATTCTTTACTAAAATCAAATTGACTAATTACAACATATCATTTTACTGAAACTACTCTGGAGCTGCTATATAGGACTATAATGGCCCTCTGGAAGGCAAGAGCCTTGACTCCTGAACAGAAGGTCCAGTTAGTTGAAGAAGACTCTGAAACAAAAAACTATAATGGTGAAGAGAATGGCTCATACATTGGCCTTGAAGATGTTATCTTGTCTGAGGTTTATACTTGTACCGTCCCTGTTCCTGTAATCTCTCTATATCTTTGTCCCTCTCATTTTGTTGTGCAAATTTTACCAATTTAACGTCTGTGATTTGCTTATAGTTCTTTTTCCATAACTAATGCAGGCCAGTTTCTTTATGGAGCTATTCAAGGGGGGCAAGTTGGATCGCATGTTCATGGAAAAATCTGGTTGTGTTGAATATTCTTATACTCCTTGGGTATCTGAGATAGATAGCATCAGTGAGAGGTCAGTATATTACAAATTCGAGAAGCGAATTTCGAAATATAAAGTTGAAGTGACAAGTACACAGCAAAGATCTCTTCTGAATGGAAATGTTTGGCTATTGGAGGAGGTTATGAACTTCCATGGAGTTCCTCTTGCAGATTATTTCAATGTGAGTATGCCAAATTTAGCTGTTATACTTTTTTTTGTTTCCTTATATTCCTACAGCATTGATTATTGGTGCCTTCTAAATAATCCACAGCTGCACCTTCGCTATCAAATCGATGATTTACCACACAATGCAAAAGCATGTAAAGTGCAGGTAATGTTTGGAATTGAATGGCTGAAAAGTACAAAACATCAGAAAAGGATCTTGAAGAACATCACAAAACATCTACAAGAACGGTTAAAGCTGACCTTCAATCTAGTTGAGAAGGAGTATTTGGTAAAACCGCCAAGCAGTGAATGAATGAGTCTTACTATATCTGACCTTTGAACAAGTAGGGAAGCTAGCTGATATTATTGCAGCATACAAATATGTGATGCATTGGATTAAGATCCATGCTTGGGTGTGATTAGCACACTTCACTAATTTTCTGTGGAATAATCAAACCTGCTAGTGTACATGGTGTAGAAAGCTGGTGAACTTAGATTAGAACTTGGTGCATGGTGCATACATATTACTCTTTTGCTATTAATAGCAGCAATGATGCTGGATTATTCTTTTTGCTGATTAGCTTCCAACATTTACTCTTTCAGACAAATTTGAGGAAGAGGAAAATGCTCTAATTGCTACTTCAAAACTCCAAATGTATATGTTGTTATGTGTTGTAACTGTTAATTGTAGACATGTTATTTACAAGGGTCTTAGCGTGTATATATGTATGTATGTATCTCTAGTATCATACTGTATGTATGTTGTCTTTGATTCCGAAATGTTTACTCAGTAATTATTAATGATAAAAGTATCTGATAGGAATGATTCATGATTGTTGTAAAGTAATTTTGTTCATGTATGAGGACCCACATTTCCTTATATATTGAACATTTTAGAGACATTCATAATTTCTAATGACCCAGATTCATCCATAAAGAAGCTCAAAGCCGGCTCAACATTCAACGGCAAATTTAGACTGCGTTTAGAAGAGAGACTGAGACTGAGATTGCGACTGAGAGTGGGAGACAGAGACTAAGACTAAATTAAGTTTTTGTATTATGTTTTATTGGACTGAATTATGTCTCAATATTATATTTATTTTAAGATAAATATGAAAATTGAATGATAGATTTGGAATTTGAAAAGTTAAATGTAGGTATTTTTGAAAGAAATATTACTAAAATTTCAGTTTCTAGCTTTAAAAATTTCTGTTTGAGTCACGAAAAAATTAATAATAAGATGAAATTTATGGAAAATTATTATTATAATATTATTTGGTCTCTGCAAAGAAGAAAATACTCCGATCCATGGAGTTATTGTGTGCGAGGGAAACCAGACACCACAAATGACACAATACTATAATAATATTAACGGGAGTTATATGATATTGCATGCATGCTTCTCAGATCTTATTGTGTTGTTCATTATATTGAAAATAATGCATATTAACTTTATTTGTTGACCGATCATTGATCATCATATTTATATATACAACTTATTATTAGCTTCTTTATTTTCAGAATATTTAACTTTAGTACAGTTATATATATATAGTTGTGGAAACATTATGGAGTAGATTCTCAATATGATTAAATCTAAATATTATTGCATATGAGTAGAGTAAAGTATGACTTCTAAGGCACACCTCCAGAGACCAGAATAATACAAAAGCTATAATATAATCATCAATTCATTTCCCACATTCTTAGCTTCTCTCTAAGAATTAGGCGCCTTTTTATTTGGAAAAGGAGAAAAAAAATTAAGGAATTATACGTACATTCTTTTTGTTGCAGTATCACAAATTTGTCATCAACTTTTTTTTTTTTTCAAAAAAAAAAAAGACTAGAAAAGAATTGATATTGTTTTAAGAAAAGACCTGAAACTGAAATAAAATAGATCTAGACGTGAGGTCTAGACTTTTTTATTCGAAGGTTCTGATTTATTCATCAAAGTGATGAAATTGTTTGACCTCCTCAAATAATTGATAGTAAAATATCTATAAAGGATTCTGATATTTAAATTAAGGAGCACTCTACTGTACATATTAGAGTGATATAGAGAGAATATAATTTTTTTATAGTTATTTTTTATTATTTTATTATTATTCAAAATGTGGATTTTATCTTTATTAATATCTCTTTTATTCTATTAAAAAAAATCTATAAACTTACATCTTTATCATATAATTCACCTTAAATTAAGAACAGTTTTAGGTAAATTTAACTGTAGATAGCATCTTGGATAGTGAAAAGATAAGACTTGGCTTTGCTTGTTGCACAAATTGAGTTGGTCTCGGATCACAAAACCCATGCTCCGATCAAGTCAGAATCCTATTAGATGAATTTGCAAGTTTAATGAACTATTTTTAGAATAACCCAACCTTTACTAAATCTCTAATTCTGAATTATTTGAGTCATCGTATAAACTGATATCCATTTAAACATTAGCTTTATCTTGTCAAATTATTGGCCCCATTCTTTGCTAACTTGTCCAATTTCCTTACCCTAGCTTCAATTTGAAAAGCATTCAAGTTTTTATATGTAAAAACATTTTTTTAACAAGACCAATAAACATTAAACACGTGTTTATGAGATGAAATCAATCCCAAACTACTAACTAACTAGCAATCAATCCCAAGTTTAATAATTAATTTTTAATTTTTGAAATTATATATACCACTTTTATTAGAAAAAAAAAATGAAAAAAGCCACCACGTTATTCCACCGGAACTAATTAAAACCATTAGGGGTGTACATGGGCCGAGTTACACCGGGTTTGGCTTAATCCAGACCCGACCCGAAACATAAACCGGTCCTAATTTTTAGACCCTAACCTGATCTTAGACCTGATAAAACTTACGTACTTTCGGGCCGGGTGAAAAATAGGTAAAAATCGGGTGAAAACCGGGTCTTTAGCATGTAAAAATCACATAATCTCCAACCATTATTTCACAATTCACATAGTAAAATTCACTTAAAAAAATATAACAAGAACCAATCCTTCTCTAAAATTAAAGCATAACTATAATCAATACTAATATTGTTTAATAACACCAAATATTTAAATCAATACAAATAATACAATATTATGTATTAGTCTAAAGTCTTATGCATTTTAAACATAAAACATTAACTTATAATCTTATAATGACTAATAACACAAAATATTAAGGTTTACAATATTTAAATTTCACATAAAAATAGTCATCATCCATCACTAATAACACAAAATATTAATTGTGTATGATGATCGGGCCACCGGATCGAGTTCGGGTGACTCGAACTATGACCCGGACCCGACCCGAAATAATGACCGGGTCTATTTTTGAGACCCTTACCCGACTCTAGACCCGATAAAATCACACTAAATTAGCCCCTAAAGTGTTTGGGATTGGGCCGGGTCTTTGGACCGGGTCGAACCATGTACATCCCTAAAAACCATAGTTCTTAGTTGAAGTCTGACATGGACCCCATTTTTTCTAATGATATATTAAAAAACACATTTTAAAGTATTTTAATTTTTTTTAATGCAACTAATGCATTAATAATTTTGGGAGTGAATTCTCT